>NW_019399546.1:0-1231 GCF_000591075.1 Eurytemora carolleeae
TGGCTGGTTTTGTCACAATCTTCTGCTTAGAGTGCATGTATGTCTTCTGTTTTATGATGAGAACGGACAAAATAAATGTAAATGCGTTAAATCGTTTTATTTACCGACAACGTATTAAGTAGCTTGCATTGATTTAAAATGATTTCATTTTATGATTACTTTTTCCCGTTCATATGAATCAATCACAGAGTATATATTGACATAGGTTAGGTGTACTGAGTACAACAGGCAAGCTGGGCAAAACTGTACAATTTTAGAAAAATTGGGGTCGTTTGTGTACGTTTTCTTAAAAACAAGTTATTTTTCCAGTGCTTCATTTGTTTATTTATTTTTAGAATTCTAGGTTTCGTGAGATGAGTTGGCTGAGTGTCTATTTTTGTCTATGGAATTAGGGAGGGAACCCCCGGACGCCATGAGCCTTTGCTATGCAGACATCGAGCCTCCCAGATTCGCTAGGCAGACTGAGCCTCCACTATGCAGACAAAGCCTATGCTTTGCAGACTGTGCCTCCGCTATGCAGTAAACGAGCCTCCACCATACAGCACAGCTTTTTTTAAATCTTGGTTTTTTTAGTGATAAAAACTTTTAACAATTTTTTGACGTAGTGGCATAAGAATTTTACTAAAGATTAGAGTTGTTCATTGATTGTCATGATTAGAAACATATATGGACTCATAAAGTGGTGTATAAAATTTGTATTAAAACTTTAAACATTTCTTACGCAGAAAGGAAGATATTTGGAGAAATATTTCTGGAGTAAACTTGGCTTGTTTTGTTGTAATCTTTGATTTAAACAATACCTTTTTTTGAAAAATGTTAAGATTTAAATAATAAATACAAATTTTTTAGATTTAATTTGAACTTAAAAAAAAGGTATCGCTTATAAAATCAAAGATTATAAAAGATGAAATTCAATTCAATTAAAGTTTTTTAAAAATATTTTCCTTTTCGTGTAAAAAATGTTTAAAGTTTTAGATACCACTATATTAGTCATAATTAAGCACTATTTATGATAATTAATATACTCATCTTTGAGAAGCCTCTCATGCCACTATGTCTAACAATTCAAAAAAATCTTTTATTTAAACAACTTAAAACACAAGTTTTAAAAAACCTCCTGTATTACACAGGCACATTTTGATGTGTTGTGCATGCTCATTTCTGCAAAGCGGAGGCTTGGTCTGCCTAGAAACTTTGGGAGGCTTGTGTCTGCATGGCGGAGGATCATGGC
>NW_019399547.1:0-1244 GCF_000591075.1 Eurytemora carolleeae
GAAAGCACAAAAAAGGCAGACCACATTTTGGAAATGGCAGGACAAGGGAAATTTTGTGATTATTATCTCTAGAAATTTACTTCTAAAATTAGGTTGACAAATAAACGCAGCAAATTATATCAAAAATCAAGACGACATTCAAGTCGTCCTGCATACTGTCGTGTTTCGTGGGACACCCTGTATAGAAATAATTTGGAAGCTCAGAAACAGGAAGACGACTTTTAGAATCTAATTCCGTGAAAACCCACTGATCATAAGACAAAGCAGATGTGCTGTGTAAACAGACCTATATTACTGAATTAGTGATTTAATGTGTCTTCAAAAACTATTTGCTTTGTAAAAACATTAATTACACTCAAGTATTGCTACATACATAATGTCGTCTTTCTAATTTACTATTATTTAATTATTACTGTAATTTTAGGAAAGTGTAAAGCTCATCAGATTGCAAAAATATACCTATATAAATGTAAGTTACATAAAGCCAACGAAACCGTAACAAAAATAAAATAAATAAAATTTCCCCCGTGGCCGGGTTACAAATTACAATGATTTACTGTTGGAGCAACAGCAGGTTCTCTTTTTAGCTAGGAGACCTTATATGGAACAGTAGGTTCTTTTAGCTAGGAGACATTATATGGAACATCAGGTTCTTTTAGCTAGGAGACATTATATGGAACATCAGGTTCTTTTTAGCTAGGAGACATTATATGGAACAGTAGGTTCTTTTAGCTAGGAGACATTATATGGAACAGTAGGTTCTTTTAGCTAGGAGACATTATATGGAACAGTAGGTTATTTTTAGCTAGGAGACATTATATGGAACATTAGGTTATTTTTAGCTAGGAGACATTATATGGAACATTAGGTTCTTTTTAGCTAGGAGACATTATTTGGAACAGTAGGTACTTTTTAGCTAGGAGACATTATATGGAACAGTAGGTTCTTTTTAGCTAGGAGACATTATATGGAACAGTAGGTTCTTTTTAGCTAGGAGACATTATATGGAAGATGCGAAAGCAAGTTTTAAACTGGGAGTATATACTTGAAGGGGAAAGATTAAACCAATAATCATTTTGTAATTCCTGTCAGGGGCCCGTGTCCGATTTTTTTAAAAGATAAAAGTGCTGTTTTAAGGGTTCGAATTTTGAAGTCGGAAATTTTGGCAGGTTTAGCTCTGTTCTCAATATATACTGATTTCTTATTAGATATATATATATAGATATATAGATAGATAGATAACG
>NW_019399548.1:0-1227 GCF_000591075.1 Eurytemora carolleeae
TAATTGATATTTTATCCATTAATTGATTTTATTTTCTATTTGTTTATTGATAGATATTTTATTCATTAATTGATATTCCATTAATTAATTGATATTCCATTAATTAATTGATATATTATTGATTAATTGATATATTAATAATTAATTGAAATATTATTAATTAATTGATATATTATTAATTAATTGGTATATTATTGATTAATTGATTTTCAATTTGTTTTATTGATCGATGATTGAAATATTATTCGTTTAGGTATATACTCGTATATAACGAAGAACTATCCGTTCTATCGGACTGCGGACAGGGGTTGGCAGAATTCAATCAGACACAATCTCTCCCTCAATAGGTTGGTTAATAGTCTTCAAAATATTCCCGACATTTAGAATATGTTAAGATTGGCTTGGGAACCTGGAGTTATCATATTTAGTCTACTAGCGCTATGTCGTAAATTGCGATTTTAGCTATTTTTCTTTTTAAAAGTTAAAATCAGTTAAGCACATTCCCTTGGTTCTCCCAAGTTTCCCAGCACAAATTTGAGCCAATCGGCCCAGGGGTTCATGAGTTATGATCTGACAAAGACAGACAGACAAAGAGAGATTACAACTTTATATAGATAGATGGTGATTCATTATCTAATAATAATATGCACTTTTTGTTTTGTTATTAATTTTATACCGGTTTTTGTGAACATTTACTGAATCATAATAAAACCAGACGGAATTCAATAACATGAGAACACTTGAAAATCGTCTTTGATCTAAGAAATGAGTTCCGGAATTCAATTTATTAGCCTATATTTACTAACATGATGCATTCTTTCCTAAGCTCTAGGGGATATAAATGACTTTGTTCAGAATTTTTTATCAAGCAAACGCTTCATATCTCTGGTAATTTTGGAAGCACAAAAAAGGCTCTACCACATTATTAAAATGGCAGAATTAGGTATACTTATTGTTTATATTTTCAAGGACAATACTTGAAAAATTAGGTTGACAATGCGGAACTATTAGTAAAAAATCTTCAAGATCTTCAAGTCGTTTCAAAATTGTAAAGAAAATCATATTTTGTACGGTACCCTTGAAACCTTAGTCTGAAAAAGGTGTGAATTTGATACAGAAATAAACAGTATTTGTGTTACGCGAGCCATGCTGCGTGAAGAAAGTCTGTTTGTCGCCCCTGCGTGTTTCTGAGTTTCTCCTGAAGATCTGTACGGAATGTATTGTGAA
>NW_019399549.1:0-1226 GCF_000591075.1 Eurytemora carolleeae
AAACCCGGGTTTCACGAATGGGTTTAGGCATTTTTTGTGAATATCAGTATTTTTGTAATGAAATATTATTTTTTTCAGTTTGTTTATATTCTCCATTTTTTTCGAATCTCTTAAATCAAAATCTACACAAATCTTAAGACCCCAAAAAGGAAACTCGGGAGTTTCGTTAAACAATACTCTTTTAAATTTCGGGCTCTGAGAGAACTAGTTTCATTATGTACGCAGAGAATACGCAACTGCAATTAACTTCCCTTCCTTATTACCTTGGTTGAACCCAGAACTTCGGAGAAATTAAAAGAATTTCTAAAATGCCGTCTGGGCAATTTTTTATTCTAAACCTAATTCTCAGTAATAGTAAAAATGAAATATGCTGGAACTGTTTAAAAAGCTCAATATAATTATTAAATAAAACAAAATATCTGCAGCTTTTTACTATCAGGAGCGATGCCTCCGAAGTTTTAAGTTAAATATTTTTATAATTTTTACCTAGATAAGATTTTTGAAATCTTAATTTTGTTTTATAAAAATTTAATTTAAGTATTTTCTTTTTCTCTGTAAAGGATGAGGATGTTAAAATAACACAGAGTCTGGCAATCTTGAAGCATCTTGGTAAGTTGAGCAAATTATTAATATATTTTTATATTTCTACGTTTACCATCTTTTTTTTAAAAGTTTGACATCTTTACTTTTTTTTGAAATATTTTTGAATTCAAATAACATTGTTTTTGCAGATTTTTTTGGGGTTTTGAGAAATACGTTTTTTTAGAGCTTCACACTTTAGATATTCACACAAAATTATTGAGAAAAAAAAATTCAATGTTGAGGATCAACTGCGAAATTCAAATTCATTTAAAGACAAAGGAAAGGACCCAAACACAATTGCATCAAGCCCTTTTTTTCTAACCTCTATATCTTTCTAACATAATATTGGAATTAAATCTGACAAAATTTATAGATTGAAATATCAAGGGTCTACGACATCTGGTTGCAAAGATATATGGATAAAAATTAGAGTTTTAGGCAAATTTCGGTTCCCTAGCTGAAATTTCAAAATGGTGGCTTCAGGTCGTAAGTTTGGTTTGGATGGTTCGACTGTACGCGCCAAGGCCGAGGTTGACATGGTTCTAGATGAAGCAGCTGATGTCAGAAATGTAATTTTTTATAGAAAGATAGATAGATACAGTTTCACCCAGAACTTCGGAACTACCGAAAGAATTTATAAAATG
>NW_019399550.1:0-1237 GCF_000591075.1 Eurytemora carolleeae
GGTATTTCTTCAATGTTTTGATGTTGTTTTGAATCAAATTGTTTTACCAGAGCTTCAGCTCGGGTCGTAATTACTTAAAGGGACCGACCGGCTATTAAGGCAGTTGAACTGGGTATGCAGTGGTGTGGACAAATTCGTTAGGATTCATTTGATTGATTGATTAGGATTCATATAAAACTTTTTAAAGATCTGTAAATCCTGAGTTTGAGCGCAAAGTCGACGTTCAAAATCGTACTTTTGTATGGATACATTTTCAGAATTGTTTTTTTAAAGTAATAAATAACGACGACAAAACATGTAAACAACATTTTACAGTAAACTAATTTATAGATGTTTAGGAACAGGCTGAGAAAATAAAAATTAATCTTTTCATCGAAAACAATTAATCTTATTCAATTATTAGTTTCTATAATCTTTGATTATTTACAAATATTTTCTGCAGATTTTCTGGAATTTTTATTGAAAAGACGACATATGAGAAATTTGTAGAAATCTGCGAACAAATTCATAGAAAATACGAAATTCAATATAATAATGAAAACGAAAAAAATGATTCTAACATTGATTTATTGACAAATTTCTTTTGAGAAATATGTTCCGAAACATTAAATTAGTTGACTGTATAATTTTTACTTATTTTTCGTCGTCGTTAATTAATAATTAAAAAAACCGATTCTGAAAACGAACCCACCCAAATTAATGATTTTGAACGTATGCACTCAAATTCATTAATTATACATCGTGGAAACGTTTTACATGTCTCAAATGAATCCTAAAGAATTTGTCTACAACACTCAACTTTGACGACAGCACTTGTGTCACGTGATTGACAGCCTCGAGATCTTAGGATAGACTGAAGGAGTTAGGCCTAATGAAAATAAAACCGACTTTGGTTGGTTATTGTGGAGAATAAGGCTCAATGTTGGGTCTTGTTCTCATCAAAACCCAGAATATGCCAATTCCAACCACGAAAATCCGCCAAATACAATATTAAACCGGTTTTATGAGCTCACCTTTGTGGAAAATTAGATGCAATTTAAATCCGAAAGCTCACGTTATAAATAATGTTCAGTCTTACAATCATCCTATTCCATAGTTTTGGGTCCCCCTATCTGTGAACCTAATTGAAGTTTGAAATCACAAGAAAGCAGAATACTTTTGAAAACCCCAATAGAAAATACTGTCTATAAATAACTTTTGAATGCAACTTATAACAAAATGATTTGAATACATTTTT
>NW_019399551.1:0-1225 GCF_000591075.1 Eurytemora carolleeae
GACTATTCTACAAATTATTGATTGTACTTGTAACTAGTGCTAGCGAACCAGACTATTCTACGAATTATTGGCAATACTTGTAACTAGTGCTTGCGAACCTGACTATTCTACAAATTATTGGCTGTACTTGTAACTAGTGCTAGCGAACCAGACTATTCTATGAAGTATTGGCTGTTCTTGTAACTAGTGCTAGCGAACCAGACTATTCTACAAATTATTGGTTGCACTTGTAACTAGTGCTAGCGAACCTGACTATTCTACAAATTATTGGCTGTACTTGTAACTAGTGCTAGTGAACCCGACTATTCTACAAATTATTGGCTGTACTTGTAACTAGTGCTAGCGAACCTGACTATTCTACAAATTATTGACTGTACTTGTAATTATAGTGCTAGCGAACCCGACTATTCTACAAATTATTGGCGTTACTTGTACCACTTTGTCAAGATGGGAGTTGGCAAACAAGAACAATTTGTAAATTTGCAAATAAAGGGATAGTCAACGTAGTTCTAGTGACATGATAACTAATTTAAAGTCTTAAATAGACTGTTACCGCAATTTTAAGGTTCAGAATATAAATGGTGTGTGATTTGGGATTAAGTTTACAGTCCCTTTTAAATACTTTCATTACTTAAGAAATTGCATCAGAGATCTAAAATTCTATCTGAGATCTTACATTTTTTTTTTTAAAGTTCGTAACATTGTATTTGAGATCCAACAGTTTATCATAAATCTAATATTTTATCGGAGATCTAACATTTTATCTGAGATCTAACATTTTTTTTTAGAGATCGTAACATTGTATTTGAGATCCAACATTTATCGGAAATCTAGCATTTTATCATAAATCTAATATTTTATCTGAGATCTATAATTTTATCGGAGACCTTACCATTTATCAGAGACCTTACATTTTATTGCAGATCTAACATTTTTTCGGAGACCTTACATTTTATTGCAGATCTAACATTTTTTCGGTGATCTAACATTTTATCGGAGATCTAATATTGCATCTGAGATATTTATTGTAGGTCTAATATTTTATCGGAGATCTAACATTTTATGGGCGATCTAGTATTTATCAGAGATAAACATTTTATGGGCGATCTAGTATTTATCGGAGATCTACAATTTTATGGGCGATCTAGTATTTAACGGAGATCTTACATTTATCGGAAATCTGACATTTTATTTGAGATCTAAAGTCTTATAGATCTGTAATTTT
>NW_019399552.1:0-1246 GCF_000591075.1 Eurytemora carolleeae
CAAATATGTGAAGTACACCTGCAGTATGGAAACAGTACAACAAAATGGCCGTTTTACACTTTTTTCTAGTAAATTCCACTCTAATATATATTCTATTCTCTTTGCCTTTCAGTCTTTTTGTAAAGAAAATAATGTTTTTATTTTTGTAAAGATGATATCCTGGCAGAGAATGGAAAATTAGTAAACCAAGATATCACCAGTTCTGACAATCCTGGAGAGAATAATGATATATCCAGTCCTAAAGTGGATACACTACAGGTATAGAATATTAGTAAATCAAGATATCACCAGTCCTGACAATTCTGGAGAGAATATTGATATATCCATTCCTAGAGTGGATACACTACAGGTATAGGATATCAGTAAACATAGATATCCCCAGTCCTGACAATTCTGGAGAGAATATTGATATATCCAGTCCTAGAGTGGATACAATACAGGTATAGAATATTAGTTAACCTAGATATCCCCAGTCCTGACCATTCTGGAGAGAATATTTTTTTAAATCTAAATATTTATTCATGGTTTATAAAATTCGAATTTCAATTTAAAAAATGCATGTATTAATCACATTATTACTTTTTACTATTTATTTCACTTGAAGTCGTCTGCCGTAGCTTGTAGACATCGGTTTTTTTAGAATGCCAATGAATAAGTTGGCAACTAGCTCTCGAGTCATCCTTTTGGGGGAAGCAAGTAAAAAATTCACCAATTTTTACTGTAGATTTTGTTGGACACAAAGAACAGTTTTTACCCTGACAATACACGAATATTGGATTGATTAAATTAGGTGGAGGAAGGGGTGATTCAGGATCAGATTCTTTTTCTTCCTTGTCAAGCTTAAGTTCGGGTTCAGTCTGGAAGAGTGTATCGAGTGTACCAGGAGTAGGAACGTGTATGTCTGGCGTACAACCTCCATCCAGCTGGGGAATAAGTTCCAAATATTTCACTATGGTTCCTATTTTAGAGGGACATACATCCTTCTTAGGTTTACGGCGTCCTTCTTCCTTCCACGAGGATCTAACATCCTTCAGGGTGGTTCTCTTCTCCTTCAGGGGGGACCTCACATCGTGAACGTATAAAATGCCTTATTTTTGACGACGAAATGTGCACCCTTCAGAAGGTGGGTGGTGAGGATAGTAAAGGTCGGAGAGTGTTTTGAATGCCAAAAACAAGCTTAAAACATGTGATTTAATGGGAATCGATACCCATATTGTATACCATGCGCATAGAATGAACACAGAGT
>NW_019399553.1:0-1224 GCF_000591075.1 Eurytemora carolleeae
CCTTCTCTTTTACAATTTTTCACTGTTATTCCCTATTTTTCAACCTCCCATACAGGTTTACCCACTAAAGATGAGACTAGAGAAGGCTGTACGGAATATTCCTGCAACTTTAAATTGTGTCTTTCTTTGTCAAATCATTATATAAGCTATTGGTGAAGACGATTGAACTAAAATGTGGGACCATCTTATTTTAAGATCTTTAAGCCATCTTTGCATGCATCATCCTTTATGAGTTACCCAGAATTTAAATATTTTCTGAACATCAATAAAAATTATCCCAGTTGCGTCAATGTTACTTTTTGTTCAGATCCAGCAGGCCTGAAGCTGAGGAGTCCAGTACTTTAAGTTCAGAAATAGTTGCGGCATTGTCCGTTCCAGCTGCAGCAGGGCCGACCACACCACCGCCTTCAAGCACCACTCAACTCTCAACAAAGTAAATGACTTCATGCGGATTTAAAAGTTCGGTCCTTATCCCTGCAAGCAATGAGTTTCGTTCACAATTTGACCTTTTTAACATAAGCTTTACACCTTTTCTCTTGAATAATTGAAATTTTTTTAAAGGGAATGACCGGCAATGTATGGTAGTTGAACTGAGATTGCAGTATTATTGAGAAATTGTTCAGTATTCATTTGAGACCTATCAGACGTTTTTACGGTGCATATTTGTTTAGCAAGAGCTCAAATTCAATATTCAAAATCCTCACTGATTGTCCATTTTGGAGGGATAAATTTGAGAATCGGTTTTATAAAAACTATTCTAAAACGACGAGGAAAAATGTAACACAATTTCTACAGTAAACTAATTAGATGTCTAGGAACATATTTCTCATTATAAATGTGTCATTAAAATAATGTTAGAATCAATTGTTTCTTTTTCATAATTATATTGATTTTCTTATTCTTTATGAATTTGTTCGCAGATTTCTTCAAATTCTTCAATTGTCGTCTTTTCATTGAAAATTCCAGGAAATCTACAGAAAATGGTTTTAAACATTGAGACATTACCGAAACCAATAACTGAATTTTCGATGATAAGAGTTAATTTTTATTTCTCAACTTGTTCCTAAACAACTGTTCTGTTTACTGTAGATTTTTTTAACATTTTTTATCGTTGTTATTTAATATTTTTAAAACAATCGATTCTCAAAACGTAACCACCCGACTGGTTGATTTTGAACGTCGGCTTTGCGCTCAAACTAAGTAATTATACTTCGTAGAAACATT
>NW_019399554.1:0-1229 GCF_000591075.1 Eurytemora carolleeae
AAAATTAATTGTTAATTACTTGAGATCATCAACAAGAAATAGAAAACTGAATAAAACATCTTTATCTATTAGAACCTGGTCTTTTCTTGCAAACTTTTTATTTCTTTCTTGTTTCTGAAAATAAAAAAATTAATAATTTAAAATGTTTAATAATATTTGTTAATATATTTATTTTACCCTCACCTGCATTTTTTGCTCTTTAGTCTTAATGTCGTCGTTTTCTACTTGGTCCTGCCTTTCTAATCTGCCTTTCTCAACTTTTTCAACTTTTTCAACTTTTTCAACTTTTTCAACTTTTTCAACATTTTCGACTTTTTCAACTTTTTCAACTTTTTCATCCTTATCAAAAAATTTTTCCTTTTTCCCATTTTTCTGAATAATTCTCTTTTTCTCTTTCCCTTGAATTTTTTTTGACTCTTTCTCTGGTTTAGTTTTTTCTCCATTATCGCAATTATTTTTAAAACCTTCCTCGGGGGTCGAAGATTTTGATTCAGTTCTCTTTCTTGGCTGAGACTCTGTCATCTCTTTCTCTTTAGTTTTCTTTTCTTCCTCTTTTTCTTGCTTATCTTTCCCTGCATGCACTCCCCCTTTCTTGGATTTCTTGCATTTTTCTTTTTCAAGATCATTTACATTCTCCGGATCCGTCCCATGCTTCTCCGGTATTTCCTCCGGGACTGAAACCGTTTCCTTGGTTTCTGATGAGCTTGTTGAACCTTAGAATACATGGTTATCCGTACATAATTAAACTTAAAGGGATCGACTGTAAGCGTAATTTCAAGTGACCCTCCATGCAAAGATGACAATGTCCAATTAACGACGGTATTCTTTTAACCATTGACAATTAGAGAGAGCTATTTGTTACAGTTTTACTTTAGAAACGGTTTCTAAAAATTTGAAAGAAACCATTTATTTTTTTCCAATTCTAGAAAGGGAATATTAATATTTTTCAAACTTAAATATACTTTTAAACGCGTTTTTGTACATTAAAGAGAATAAGTCCCACAACAATGATCAGTAGAAGGTTTAAAGGGTACCGTTGTAAATTGGGCATTGACATCTTTGCATGGAGGGTCACTTGAAATTACGCTTACAGTCTATTTAACCTAAAACAATCCGACAGGGAAATTTAGTCCCCAATGTATTTAAATGGTTTATAAAAAAAGGATCAACCTTCATATTTTTTTTCTTAAATTATTTTTTTAAATATGCATATCTTTATGTTTAAATAA
>NW_019399555.1:0-1223 GCF_000591075.1 Eurytemora carolleeae
TAAATCAGACTATTTAGCAAATTTTTTATTTGATTTCTGGGACAGAAAAGGTCATTAATCAAATATTATTTACTTTGCAAAAAGCTTTTAAATGGGATTTTAATTTAGTTTCAAATAACAATTAGCTTTGGATTTTAGTTTACATTAAAAATAACTAGGTATGTTATAAAATACAACGCACAAATGTTATTTGTTGACAAACATCTTTAGAAGCAGAATTCAGTCTTAATCACTATACGAACCTAATGGTTTATCCAAAACAGCAGCAATTAGAATACTTTATGTTCCCAATGTGTAATTGCTAAATGGCGTGTTTGTTTAGAAGTACCTTGTGTGTGATGTGTGTAAATGAAAATATGAAATTAGAAAGGAATATATTGAACCATGTTTGGGTGCAGTGGTAGCCAACCTTAACTCAGGTTTTACTACGGAGCTTTCTTTCTTCAGTTAAACCATAATACCGGAGAACAGGACGTATTTAGTCCAATTAAACCATAATTCCGGAGTACAGGACGTATTTAGTCCCAAGTTAAACCACAATACCGGAGTACTGGACGTATTTATTCCAATTAAACCATAATACCGGAGCGCAGGACGTATTACTATTTAGTCCAATTAAACCACAAAATCGGAGTACAGGACGTATTTAGTCCAAATTTAAACCACAATACCGGAGAACAGGACGTATTTAGTCCAATTAAACCATAATACAGGAGTACAGGACGTATTTAGTCCAATTAAACCATAATACCGGAGTACAGGACGTATTTAGTTCAATTAAACCATAATACCGGAGCGCAGGACATATTTAGTCCAAAGTTAAACCACAATACCGGAGTACAGGACGTATTTATTCCAATTAAACCATAATACCAGAGTACAGGACGTATTTAGTCCAATTAAACCATAATACCGGAGCGGAGGACGTATTTAGTCCAAAGTTAAACCACAATACCGGAGTAAAGGACGTATTTAGCCCAAAGTTAAAGCACAATACCGGAGTACAGGACGTATTTAGTACAATAAAACCATAATACAGCTAGTACTTTGTGCTTAACTAGCTATAATAGTGGGAGTATGGGAATTGATAAACAGAACTTTATAAGTTTGCTATCTTGGTTCTCAGACATTTTATGCATTCATGATAAATATGTTATGTAGTTAATAAAAATCAATGTTTTCTATTTGTGCATAATTTTGCATATTTTTTTTCTCTTTTCTTT
>NW_019399556.1:0-1267 GCF_000591075.1 Eurytemora carolleeae
TTGTGAAAATCCGCGAATTATTTTTGTTTTGTTTTACGATGTACACAAAGAGAACATGTTCACAATTAATTTAAAAGATGGGCGCGAAGCGCCCTATAAGGCTAGTAAATCTATATATAAATTTACCTTGTCTGTCTGTCTGTTTGTTTGTATCCAATAAACGTCAAAACGGCTGAACGGATCAGGCCCAAATTGTGTGTGGGACCTCACGTAACCCCAGGGAATGTTTATGAATGATCAAAATTTTAAAAATTTGTGTTGAAAAGTTTTTTATTTTTATAAAAATGCACGAAAAAATATTATGAAATCAGCAAACTTTTTTGTTTTTGTTTTATACTGTACAAAGAGAAGATGCTCAGAGATAAAGCCAAAATTAAAAGTTGAAATAGAAGATGGGCGCAAAGCGCCCTAAAAGCCTAGTTTATATAAAATATGAACATTGTACCAAAGAGGTAAAAAAATATAATTATCTTGAAATATTTTGAAGATCAATAATCTTTCATTAAGTATAAAATTTAAAAACTTGCATTACGGTGGATATTAATTTACAAGAGAGCATATTATAGTTCACAGTTCTCAGTTTAATGCTTGTATACTCAGCAATCGATCAAAAATTTCTAAATAGATATTGATTAATTGATTGCAAACATATTCATATTTTACAAATATTTTTGATTATTTATTTCAACATCTTCAGAAATAATAATTTAATCACATGTAGAACCATTTTATATAACTTTTTTGACTTATATGTAGAAAGTTTAATTTTCAGCCCTTAATAGTTTGTTATAGAATCTCAATTTCAGGTGCTCTCCTGGATGTTCACTGCTGAGACAGAGTTGACCCCTGCCGTCTGTAGCTGGATCTTCCCGCTCATGGGGATCCTTCCTTCTTCACCCCAGCAGGTTAGATATAGTGCTCAATATCCAGGTTAGATTTAGTGCTCAATATCCAGGTTAGATATAGTGCTAAATATCCAGGTTAGATATAGTGCTCATTATCCAGATTAGATATAGTGCTCAATATCCAGGTTAGATTTAGTGCTCAATATCCAGGTTAGATATAGTGCTAAATATCCAGGTTAGATATAGTGATCAATATCCAGGTTAGATTTAGTGCTCAATATCCAGGTTAGATTTAGTGCTCAATATCCAGGTTAGATATAGTGCTCATTATCCAGATTAGATATAGTGATCAGTATCCAGGTTAGATATAGTGCTCAGTGTCCAGGTTAGATATAGTGATCAGTATCCAGGTTAGATATAGT
>NW_019399557.1:0-1217 GCF_000591075.1 Eurytemora carolleeae
GCACTACGTTCTCCATCCATGTATATGATAAACAATAACGATATCTTTATGCAGGTCAGAAAGGGCGAGACTTTGGCCAGGCTGGTGAGCTTAGAGATACGAGGCGGAAGCGAGGCGGAGAACGGGCCAGAACGGACAAGAGAGCAGGAAATGCAACACTTCCTCTGATGTTCCTTGGTCTAGTGGCAGCGTTGGTGGTACCCATAAAGGGTGAGGAGAACTTTGGAGTAGTCGGTTATGACTGCTCAGACCCCTCCAATATTCGGGTTTACGATGCAGGAGCACGCTGTCAACATGACCGAGAAGTACAAGGAAACCCAGAAGTAGTGAAAATACTGCAAATAGTGAAAACAGAAAAACTAAATGGATTTATAACCACAACACAGTGGGCGTTCTGGGTCCTAGGAGTCGTGAAAAGGGGAGTGGGTGCCTGCTGCAAGTCCCCGGTGGCAGAGAACAAGTTCAGCGACGCCATGCTCATGGAGTTAATGGGGGACTCGAACCAGGCGTCCTCCGCCCCAGCAAGGAAGGGCGGAGTCGTTTTTACCGAGACTAGAATTAAGAAGGATGTAGAACGAAGGGTAGAACTGTGAAGAATGTAGAATGAAGTATGTATTATGAAGGGGAGAACATAAAGGATGTAGTGTAAACCCACCGTGTATATATGATTGGAGACAGTTCAGTCAACCCAAGCTATCATGAGCTGAGAACTGACAAACAAATAGTATTGATTCTAACCCGTTACTAGGGAGGATAAGCAAACTTTCCAGAGTAACGGGGATCGAACCCTCATGACCCTTTATCTAGAGGAACAAGATAACGGTAATTTCGTCGGCAGAGAAAGCCAGCTAGGCATCCATCTTGTTCCCCATAAGAGAAATCAGTCTTGATGAAGATATAGAGGAGGGTGGTCGATAGCACCTCCTAGATCTCCAGGAGGAGAAATAAGTTCATCTATGATTCAGGATTAACTTCGGTTGATCCTCAGTTTGTATTTTTATATAATCATGTAATAAATGTCTGTGCAAAAGATAGTGCTTTAATCGTTTCAATCTGGCTTGTTATATATATTGAGTTTTCTTTATTGAGTCCTTCTCTTTAAGTTCCCTCTTCAAGTTTATAGTAGAATAAAGGTTAGAACTAAATGGATAAAGAATGAAGAGAAGTAATATGAAAGATGTAGAATGAAAGCTAGATCTATGGATGTAATAATGGTA
>NW_019399558.1:0-1234 GCF_000591075.1 Eurytemora carolleeae
ACAGCTACTCATCAAGGTCGGTTTTATACCTATTTTTCAAGTTTTCTAAAATAGTTTTAGAAAAATGTTGAAAACAATGGATTACTTTAAAAAAAAGGTAATGAAAAAGAATTGAATTTTGCCTCAAATTCAAATTCTCTAATCCCTATATCTTTGCCACCTGATGGTGTCAACCTATCGTATTTAAAACTTTACGCATTTGCTCTAACAGAATTCATAGTTTGAAATAGCTACGATCGACAACATTGGGTTGCAAAGATATAAGGATCATAATTGCAGAAAATCAAGTTTTACAGATAAACCTCAGGTTGTTACTTTTTTCGAAGAGGCGGGTTCTAACTTAATATTATAATTGGAAGTAGAGAAGTAGTTATACTGCAGGGTTACCCACAAAGAATAAAACTTTAATGACGACCTCAAAAGTATAAAATTCACCAATCTTAAGGTTGAATTAGAGGTTCTGTTTAAAGGGACAGGCCGGCTATGTAAGTTAGTTAAACTGTGTATGCAGTGTTGTGGGCAAATTTTGTATTTATTTGAGACATATAAAACGTTTCCACGATGTATAATTACTGAGTTTGAGTGCATAGTCGACGTTCAAAATCATGAATTTGGGTGGGTACGTTTTCAGAATCTGTTTTTTTTAATTATTAAATAACGACGACGAAAAATAAAGTAAAAATTATACAGTAAACTAGTTAGATGGTTAGGAACATATTTCTCAACAGAAATTTGCCAATAAATCAATGCTAGAATCAATTATTCCCTTTTCATCATTAAATTGAATTTCTTATTTTCTATGAATTTATTCGCAGATTTCTTCAAATTCTTCAAATGTCGTCTTTTCAATAATAATTCCAGAAAATCTCAGAAAAATCTTTGTGAATAATTTAGAGATTATAGAAACTAGTAATTGAATAAGATTACTTATTTTCGATGATAAGATTAATTTTTATTTTCTCAACCTGTTCCTAAACAACTAATTAGTTTACTGTGGAATTTTGTTGACATTTTTGTCGTCGTTATTTGATAAATAAAGAAAAAATTCTGGAAACGTATCCACCCAAAAGTATGATTTTTAACGTCGACTTTGCGTTCACCTACTTTTCCCTGTTTGTTAATTCTGCTGTTATATATGTTCGTTTATAGAGGGCGGAAAGAGTGAGGACCCAACCTGTCCAATTTGTCTTACGTTGATCTGGGAGCTCAAGAAGGATGGTGAGAATATATTTGA
>NW_019399559.1:0-1227 GCF_000591075.1 Eurytemora carolleeae
GGATCCGTATCAGAGTCAGGATCCGGATCCATCATCACGGATGCGGATCCGCGGATCCGGATCCGCATCAAAATTATACGGATCCGAAACACTGATTTTAAGAGGAGTGACCGGCAACGTATGGTAGTTTAACTGAGAATGTAGTATTGTTGAGACATTTTTTAGGAATCATTTGAGAATATATACTAGCTTTAAATCCTCATAGATTGTTCAGTTTAGAGGGATGATTTGAGACCATATGAGACGTTTTTACGGTGCATATTTGATTCAGCAAGAGCACAAATTCAAGCTTAAAATCCTCATAGATTGTTCTGTTTAGAGGGATGATTTGAGACCATATGAGAAGTTTTTACGGTGCATATTTGTTTAGCAAGAGCACAAATTCAAGCTTTATATCCTCATAGATTGTTCAGTTTAGAGGGATGATTTGAGACCAAATGAGACGTTTTTACGGTGCATATTCGTTTAGCAAGAGCACACATTCAAGCTTTAAATCCTCATAGATTGTTCTGTTTAGAGGGATGATTTGAGACCAAATGAGACGTTTTTACGGTGCATATTCGTTTAGCAAGAGCAAACATTCAAGCTTTAAATCCTCATAGATTGTTCAGTTTAGAGGGATGATTTGAGACCAAATGAGACGTTTTTACGGTGCATATTTGTTCATAGCAAGAGCAAACATTCAAGCTTTAAATCCTCATAGATTGTTCAGTTTAGAGGGATGATTTGAGACCAAATGAGACGTTTTTACGGTGCATATTTGTTCAGCAGGAGCAAACATTCAAGCTTTAAATCCTCATAGATTGTTCTGTTTAGAGGGATGATTTGAGACCATATGAGACGTTTTTACGGTGCATATTTGATTCAGCAAGAGCAAACATTCAAGCTTTAAATCCTCATAGATTGTTCAGTTTTGAGGGATGATTTTGAGAATAAGTTTCTAAAAGATTATTCAATAACGACGACGAAAAAAGTAGTAAAAATTCTACAGTAAACTAATTAGTTGTTTAGGAACAGGTTGAGAAAATAAAAATAACTATTATTATCGAAAGTAAGAAATCTTATTTAGTTTTTGGTTTTTGGAATTGTTCATTGTTCACAAACATTTTCTGTAGATTTCCTGAAATTTTTGTTGCAAATACGACATTTTAAGAATTTGAAGTAGTCTGCGAACAAATTCATAAAGAAAAAGAAATTCAATATAATGACGAAAAGGAAATAATTGAC
>NW_019399560.1:0-1238 GCF_000591075.1 Eurytemora carolleeae
ATATACGCCCCCGTCATACCCAACCTTAATCTTCTCCAGACATCCAAACTCATCCCAAACCTTTAGGAAACTTATCCTCCTTATCCCTATCATCCCTATCACCCCTATCTTCCCTATCATCCCTATCATCCCTATCATCCCTATCATCCCTATCATCCATTTCATCCATTTCATCCATTCCATCCATTTCATTCTTCTGAGCATACTCACCCATCTAATCCATCTCATCCATTCAATCCATCTCATCCATTCAATCCATCTCATACTATTAACTCATCCAATTCTTATCCTTCTTATCCTTCTCATCCTTCTCATCCTTCTCATCCTTCTCATCCTTCTCATCCTTCTCATCCTTCTCATCCTTCTCATCCTTCTCATCCTTCTCATCCTTCTCATCCTTATCATCCTTATCATCCTTATCATCCTTATCATCCTTTCATCCAATTCTCGTCCTTCTCATCCAGTTTTCATCCAATTCTCATCCTGCATTCCATGCAACTATAGATGCATCAAGTGAAGGTAATATAAATTGTGTTATATTTAAAGCTTAGCAATAAAATCCCTGCAGCTTGATTTGCGTGCAAGGTTTCCCCACCTGGTCCCAAGAATCCCCCTCCCTATGGTTGCAAGGTTTCCCCACCTGGTCCCAAGAATCCCCCTCCCTATGGTTGCAAGATTTCCCCACCTGGTCCCAAGAATCCCCTTCCCTATGGTTGCAAGATTTCCCCCTGGTGCATTCCAATTGTGAAAGTGAGCACTGAGCACGGTCTAGAAGAAACATACAGGATACACCCCCCCCCATCACACACACACATGGGGGGACCCCCCTTCTCCTTACCCCTTTAACTGGGGGGGGGNATTAAACCAATTCTACTCCTCTTTTAACTCTCCCAATCCCTTCTAAAAATTATTGAGTTTGCTCTCTTCTTAACATTAATCCTTTTCATTTCCCTTGACCTCCTCCTCCTCATCCATTCTGATTTTCTTTTTTCTTATATTTCATCCCTCTCTTTTCTTATATTTCATCCCTCTCTTCTCTTATATTTCATCCCTCTCTTTTCTTATATTTCATCCCTCTCTTCTCTTATATTTCATCCATCTCTTTTCTTATATTTCATCCCTCTCTTTTCTCATATTTCATCCCCCAGCTAACATAAAGACCGACGGCGGTTATACCGCCTCGTTCTACGACAAGCTTCGCTGGAGTTGGGCGGAGCTCCGATCACCTGGTTCGATGT
>NW_019399561.1:0-1241 GCF_000591075.1 Eurytemora carolleeae
TGACAAAAGATAATCGATGACTATAGGTTGTAATATCTGAATAATTTGTTTGAAATTAAATTGATTTTTTACGGTCTAAGTCGTATGTTGCAATTCTCTGAGTTTGTATGGGCGCCAAGTTATTCAGTATGAGACGTCTTTAACAAGTTTCTCCTTATAGACGCAACAGATAGAAGTAAGATAAGTTGCGATCAAAAGCGCCTTTTTATCGCATTAGGCCTATACCCCCTTTCATTTTTCGCGAACACTCCCTTTAACTTCAGATTGAAGGGGTCGAAGTGGAAGGTGATAAAATTGAAACATTCTTTCCAATGGGGAATGAGGAATGTCAACGAAGATGCGAATACAACCTCGAATGTCAGGTTCTTACAGTGGGACCCATGAAATAGTGGAAGGAAAACAAATGCTAGACTCAAGTTATGATTTGAATGGTCCAATGAACATGAAACACAGCAATCATGCAGTTTATACACATAGCACGATTTTACTTAACTCATTGCAATTTGCAACATGAAGTTACTGAGTAAAACTATTTGCTTTATTTGCATAATGCTTAAATAGTATTTCTATCTCACAGTTTTCTGGGTCACCACTCAATGCGTATTTACAAGGAATATAGTAAGAAGGTATAGATTTGAAAGTTCCTATCTCTCTCTATATATATTTTTTTTAATTGTATTGTATAGCCATCAAAATTGCTGAATCGACCGGGTCCATTTTTTTTGGGGGGGGNAAATTAAGCTAAAACCGTCCGGTATTTTGAAGACGACATGAGCCATCTATTCTCTTTTATCTAGAAATATGGACTACGAAACTAGAAAAGAAATTCTAATCTTTCATCTAGTTCTCTGAATTCAAATACATTAACCAATCTTTGACTGTATTTTAAGGCGTGGCGGAGTTATGTCATAACATCCTGCACTCTGTTCAAAGGAAATCCTGTGATCAAGAAAAATAAGTAAATAAACCTAAAATTATTATTCAACGGAACCAAAAACCATCAGAAGGATTGTCTTCTTTTTTAAAAAGAGTATAACAGATTTTATCTTATTAATATGGATCTATCCCTTTCTATCATTATAATATTACAATTTCAAACTTTAACAATAAAAAAAGACTACAACCATACCACGGATTTTGGATAACACTCTAAGATTTTAGAATGCAAGGATTTAAGAATGCAAAGATAATTTTGAAATTTTAGAATGCAAGGATTTTAGAACGTAAGGATAGTTTTGAAA
>NW_019399562.1:0-1217 GCF_000591075.1 Eurytemora carolleeae
AACGACGATCTTTCCAAACAAAAATATATTTCTTTCTTGAATTATAGATATTATTGTAGATTTTAGTATGGAGCAACATTCGACACAGATTATATATTTATAGCGGAGAACAAAAACCAATATGTATAAATAAAGATGACAGTAAAAAGGGAAAAGAATAAGAAATGTTCGATCACATTCTTCAGAACATGATGATTATAGGTATTCTATTCCTGGGCTGTGGGGATAACTTGAACATGATGATTATAGGTATTCTATTCCTGGGCTGTGGGGATAACATGAACATGATGATTATAGGTATTCTATTCCTCGGCTGTGGGGATAGCATGAACAAACCTAAAGAGGAGATCGATGATGAAAACTTCGAAGCAAGGTTAGATTTATTCCTAGGATTTGTATTTTTATATTTTTAACTTAAATAATTAGACTTTTTTCTGAGTTTATGATTTATAAATAAGCCAGAGATAGTTGAGCCACTTCGCACTTACATATAGTTCAACCACCTCCCTGGGCTGCAGAGATCAATTTAATCAAGCCCAGGAGTTATGTTCACAGTTTAACTTAAATAAATTCTGACAACTGAAAATTTGAAAACCATTTATTTCTTTATTCATCATCTTCTAATATAGCATAGACAACATAATTAATCATAATGATAATAAATTCATTTGGAGAATATAGTTTACAACATTTTGTATATGAAATACTTAAAATATAGTAAAAAATCTGTTTCTAAAATATTTTTAGATTTTTATTTTGAATTCTAAATATTGATAAAATAATTTATTCTATGTATTGAGGGGAGGAAGGCCAGCCACAACAATTTCTCGTCCGAGCCACATTATCCTCATTTTCTCGTCCGAGCCACCTCGAAATCCTCGTCTTTCGCTTATTATGTGTTTCTAATTCTTGAAGATAAAACTATCTTTTAAAAATAATGCCACGTTAGGGCTTAAAATGTGGATAGACTAAAGTATTGCAATGATTACATCATGTTGAAGTCTTCAAAGCCGTGAGAATGATGTCAAACTTTATTTAGGTGAAACTTAAATTTCTTCTGCCTCCAAAATGGCTAACCTTCGTGATACAAAATAAATAGCAAAATATTTGGCATACCTCTGCCTATAATTTTCCCCATGAAACCACCCAGAAAAAATTCCATGTTTTTTGCTAAAATTAACAAAAAAGATTGAAGTTCTATAAACACTTGAAAAAGA
>NW_019399563.1:0-1220 GCF_000591075.1 Eurytemora carolleeae
AACCCCAGATACTACTTTATAAGACTTAATATTAAAATTTGTTTTAAAAATTGTTGAAAACTATTTTATTTTCATGTAAGTTTAGTCGAAAAATATAGTATAGTGTATATATATAAAACCAGATTATTTTTCGACTAAACTTACATGAAAATGAAATAGTTTTCAACAATTTTTAAAACAAATTTTAATATTAAGTCTTATAAAGTAGTATCTGGGGTTTCCAAAATGATATTAAACAACATACCAAGTCAAAAACTATGTATTTTATGAACATTTTAAAAGAACAAGTTCAAAATGTCCAAACATGTCATTAAATTATAAGAGAGTTACAATTTTCAGAGTTTTTTGAACTGTTCATTAATCGACCATTTTTGAAGGTATTTCAAAAAGTAATGACATTTTAGAATAAGTATAAAATATAGAAAATGAAAATAAAAATTATTTTTTTTTGTTCAGTTCTCAGGGTATGTTAGTGAGCTGCAAGTGCGCATCAATTAAATCGATGATTTTGGGGCTATAACTGCTTATAAAACTATGATTTTTCAAAATATTAAGTATAAGTTGGTTTTATCTTTTAGACCATTATCTGGGATTTCCAAAATGATATGAAACATTATTCTCAGTAAATAAAATCAATAAAGTTCAAAAATGGCCAAAAAATCACGTTTTTTCCGACGGCACCGGAAAAATGGTCAAAAATAAAAAATATTTTGGATTTTTCTTAGTTTCATATATATCTATTCAAAAGAAAAAGTGCACCTCTGAACAATTTTTACAGGGCCGCCCTAAGTTGCCTCCTCTTATAATTTATCTTTTAATCTAAAGTATATTCTACTAGGCTTTCAGGGCTCTCCGCGCACATATTGTATTTCAATTGTGAACATTTTCTCTTTTTATTTGTCGAACAAAAACAAAAAAAGTTCGTAGATATTATCAAAAAAATTTCGTGGATATTCAAAATTTAATAAAAAACTAATTTTGTTGGAGGCTTATTTTTGAAATTTTTATGATCCATAAATCTTCCCTGCGGTCATGTATGTGAGGTCCCGCAAAAAATTTGGGCCGGATCGGTTAAGCCGTTTATTGGACACAAACAAATAAACAGACAGACAAGCAAAGTAATATATATATAGATGATTGATTTAGCTTAATTTTGTTTTAAAAAGGTTCCGAAGTGAACTTATTAGCAGGGAGAGCAGTGTCTTCAGGAAATCTGGATC
>NW_019399564.1:0-1210 GCF_000591075.1 Eurytemora carolleeae
TTACATTTATCTGTTGCGTCTATATGGAGAAAATGGTTAAAACACAATATTTTTATTTGTTTTATATATGATGCAATTTAAACGAAAATGTTGGCCTCCAGGTGTCTCTACTCTCGATTTATATGTGGTTCCACGCGGGAGACACCTAGCGGACAAAAAAACGTTAATTTAAGTGCATTGTATATAAAACTAATTAAAATATTATGAAATATCAACTATATACGAATGAGTCGAAAAAAAATGATGATTCTAGGTTGTTATATATGAATGATTTGTTTGGAATAAATTGAACTATTTACGATCTGAGCACTACGTTCTTCGGTACGAGTTGTGGTAATAAAATGCAGTTTCTCCCTATAGACGCAACAGATAGAAGAGCCTCAAACAATCTCTAAAATTCATAATTTGATTTTTAAATTTCATGGTTTTTAAAGGGACTGTAGTCGTAATGTCAAGTGAACTCGATGATAAAGCGGCATTTACGATTCACAATGGTACCCTGAAAGCTTTGTATTTTTAAAGGGAGTGACCGGCAATGTATTGTAGTTGAATGGAGAATGTAGTTTTGCATAGACATTTTTTAGGATTCATTTGTGACATATAAAACGTTTTAATGTTGCATTATTACTGAGTTTTAGCGCAAAGTCGACGTGCAAAATCATCCAATAAGGTGGTTACGTTTTGAGAATCGATTTTCAAAAAATTATTAAATAATGTCAACAAAAATTGTAGCAAAAATGCTACAGTAAACCAATTCAGTGTTTAGAAACAGATTAAAAAATAAAAATTGACTTTCATCGAAAATAAGTAATCTTATTCAGTTATTTCTTTCTCTAATGTATAATGCATAAACAAACTGTATCATTGTTCACAAACGTTTTCTGTATATTTCCTGAAATTTTCATTGAAAAGACGACATTTGAAAAATTTGAAGAAGTCCTTTAAATAGTCCATAATAGTGATGAAAACAAATAATTTGATTCTTACATTGATTTATTTACAAATTGCCATTGAGAAATATGTTTCTAAACATTTAATTAGTTAATTCTGGATATGTTTTTTACATTTTTTGTCGTCGTTATTTAATTATTTGAAAAAAATCGATTCTTTAAACGTAACCACCCAAATGGATGATTTTGAACATAGACTTTGTGCTCAAACTCAGTAATTATACATCATTAAAATGTTTTTCTTGTCTCAAATGAATCCT
>NW_019399565.1:0-1211 GCF_000591075.1 Eurytemora carolleeae
CCACCCTCCCCCTCACCTACTCCAATTCCTACTCCTATTCCTGCTAGTAGTGCAAATAAGAGTATGTGTATTTGCAAATATACAAAGTGCAAACAGTTTGCTAATTATTCCAGCTTACCGGGCTCCAGGGTACAATATGTATCTGCAAGTGCAAACACTAAACATTGCAAACATTTTGCATAAAATTCGCGGGTTTAGTAGTCTGCAATATTCACATACAGAATACAACAATATATTAAACCTATAAGAATATTTCTAACTTTTTTTAAAGAAGCAACATTTTTATTTAAGATTTTTCTCGAATATTTTTGACATTCGTATTGTAAAAGATTGTATGATATTTTAAGAAAAACCCGTGGAAGAAAAGTGGAGGATTGATTCTATTTAAAATGAATTAATTTCTGCAAAAAAACAAAACAATAATAGCGGTCGACATAACAGTGTAATTGTATTTCTTTACCCATTATGATTTATTTTCTATTTGTATTTATTTTGATATTTACCCTTTGAATTTTTTTTGACTTTTCATTTTTTGAAATTTACTCTACTAGGCTCATAGGGCGCTTCTTGCCCATCTTCTATTTCAACTTTTAATTGTGTCTTTATCTGTGAGCATCTTCTCTTTGTACAGTATTAAAAAAAAAAAAAGTTTGCGGATTTCATGATAATTTTTTGCGCATTTTCAAAATTTTCCAAAAATAAAAAAACTTTAAGATAGAATTTTTTAAAATTTTGATCATTCATAAACCTTTCCTGGGGTCACGTGAGGTCCCACACAAAATTTTGGCCCGTTAGGTTCAGCCGTTTTGACGAGCTACATTTATGTATAAATGATTTTTTTGGGGCTTTTTGATTCTACCAATTATTTAAACTGTATACGATCACAAAATAATAAATAAATAAATAAATAAATAGTATTTCTTATTAATAAAAGTGTCCAAAATGGATATCAAGATCAAGCCATCGGGATTATAAGTATCCAAAACAAAAGTTCCAATCTCTGATCACAAAGCTTTATCTTCTCTTCTGTCCATCGTTTAGAATTTGATTTCTTCAACTTTTGTATCAAACTGTTTTTGGTTTGAAATATTTCTAATTTCTAATCCATGAATGGCCCCGTAATATGGTCCACATATAAAACATCTAACAGTTGCTTAAGTAGGTTCAATATACCTTCAGCAACTGGCACAAATATTGGACAAGGAGGGGGG
>NW_019399566.1:0-1209 GCF_000591075.1 Eurytemora carolleeae
ATTTTTGCCACTAAATCACTTATTTTACCTTAGTTTAAGCCATTTTGCATCACTTAACTTAATTGTTGTTATCTTTAATTTACAATCATTTAGAAGTTTTTGCCACGTTTTTTTACCAACTTACACAGGGCCAGGGGGTGTATATTAGTGTATGCCTGCGCTAGGTTCTAGAAGAGTGTTTTTATCTCTTCCATTAGAACTTAAAATACAATTGGGAAATGAGACTCAGTTCTCAGTATAAAGGAAATATATAAAACTTTTCTAAAATATCTGTTTTCTCTTCTTCATATAGGCAATGGGAGAAAATTGTTAATATTTTTGGGGAAATCGTGATTTTTTTTCTCCTCTTAAGCAACTGGGGAAAGTATCACCATTCAGAAATAAAGGGAAAGGAATATATTTGAACTTTCTTTCCCAGACTCATAAAGTTCAGTGATAATATGTTTCTTCTTCTTTTAACATAGTTTTTCTTCTCTTTTCTCCCTTTTTTCCCCATTTTTCTCTTTTCTTCCTCTTTCTTATTTTTTCCCTCTTCTTAACTCTCTTCTTTCTGAATTTTTCGTTCCTGGGCTGAATTCCCCCCCCCCCCCGGGGGGGGGAAAAGTAAGAATATACTCCCCTGTACAAATAATTCAAAGCGTTCATCCTTTAAAATTGAGAAAATATAATGAAGATATCTTAATTTCTAAGTCCATGGATTAGATTTCAAAACCTAGCCATACCAGACACAGACACAAAAATGGCGCAAATGACTAGCAGATGTTGAGAAGAAAAAACTGAAATAAATTCCTGAACTTCTCATATTCTGCAAATGCTCAGTCGTTTATTGCCATTTAGGTTTGAATGCGTACACAACTGAATTGAATGACTGTTATTTAGTAAACACGAAAATGAACTGGCTTGAGTACACACTTGAATAAATGGGGTTGAGTACCCAGCTAAATGAATGGGTTTGAGTACACACCAAAATGGATGGAGATAAGTACACACCTCAATAAATGGATTTGAGTTAACTAACTGAATGTTTTTATACATCAAAGTTTACACATTCTCCTTACAGCATTTACTAAATAATAAATAAAATGAAGATTTTTTGAGAATGAATGTTTTTTTTTTTAGAAAAAACGGTATTAATGGCTTTGAGTACACATATGAAAGAATGGTTTTGAGTACACATCTGAATGAACGGTTTTAAGTGAACGCCTCAAC
>NW_019399567.1:0-1211 GCF_000591075.1 Eurytemora carolleeae
ATTTTCAACCTTTAAGTTCAAATTAAACAATGTTCCCCCACACCCCCTTGCTGGATAAACTGGAAAAATTTTTGAGGAAAAGAAAATATTTTGAAAGCTAAAAAAATGAAACGATTTGTTCGATCTGTAGAATCCGTTGTGTGTAGATTATCTGTCCTATCTGTATAAAATGTTGTAGATTATCTGTTTTATAGGCATAACATGCTGTGTAGATTAATTGTCCTATCTGTATAATCGGTTGTTTAGTTCATCTGTCCTACCTGTAAAATCTGTTCTATCTGTATAAAATTTTGTAGATTATCTGTCCTATATGTATAACCTGTTGTGGAGATTAATTGTCCTATCTGTATAATCTTTTGTGTAGATTATCTGTCCTATCTGTATAATCTGTAGTGTAGATTTTCTATCCTAGTATATAATTGTTGACTTTAAAAGTCACTATAATAAAACAAAGATATCTGAAATGGATATTTCTAACATTTATTTAAAGAAAACGAAAGTTTTGAAATATTTGCCCATGGCTGAGTAAAATTGGTTGGTTAAAAATGAACAAAGAAAACTATTGACGAACATCAGTTGGAATATATTTGTAGAACTTCATGATGGTGGTGCTGATCATCAGGAACTGGAACAACAGGTTTCCGGTCACCCCAGGCTTTGGATAAGGAGGGGGAGAGATTGCGGTCTTGTCAGTTTCGAATATTAGGGAATGCGTCTCAATGTTCTCCTGACAATTTTGGAACTCTCGGAACAGGGGAGAGTTCGCGGTCTTATGAGTTTCGAATATGAGGGAATGTGTCTCAATGTTCGCCTGATAATTTTGGAACTCTTGGAACAATATTGAGCTGGATGTAAGCATCGTCTGTTGATGGCTAGGTATCTGCATCATCACCATGAAGGAGCCAGGGTTGCTCCCTGAGACGGAGTTGTGATCATCTCTAGTGTTTCAATCTGACTGCCAGGCTGGGATGTGTAGAGGGGTGAGGAGGGAACGAAGGAGCAAGGGTGACATGCGGGCGCTTCATGGAGGAAATAGATACACACGTCTTGAGAATAGTCTATGGTATCTGAGTCGGTAAAATCGTCTTCCTTATATTTCGAATTTGTGTTAACAATAATCTGTAGTGTAGATTATCTGTCCTATCTGTATAAAATTTTATGTATATTATCTGTCCTGTCTGTATAATCTGTTGTCTAGATTATCTGTCCTA
>NW_019399568.1:0-1209 GCF_000591075.1 Eurytemora carolleeae
GATGCTTGATTTGTTAGACTTGATGACTTCTGTGGGGATTTTTTCGGTTCTGTTAAACCAGGCTTTTGGACGATAAAGGGTTTAGGAGCTCTTCTTAAAGGTTGTGGATTGTACTCTCTCACCCCAGGAGAATTTGAACCATTTCGGATCTAAAAATAAAATTGGTAGATTTTATGCGCTGAAACCCGTGAAACTAATGAAACGACATTTAATCAGTTTATTAAGTATTTAATGGCTTTATAAAGAAAATAGTTTAACAAAAGGTTGAAGTTGCGCAATTGCTATGTTTAATCTTCAATTGAATATTTAATATCATAATGGGTCTAACATTCGTCTTTCTATTCCACAGTTTTATGGGTATAAATAATATTACCTTAGAGTTATACAATCACAAGCTTACAATCTTACAATCACAAGCTTACAATCTTACAATCACAAGCAAACAAAGAGACTCAAGTTTTAACTTTAAATAGTTCAATGAACATGAGACACAGAAAAGGTGTAGTGTAAACAGACCCACTTCACTTAATAAATGATTTAATAAGTTAGTAGCAAAACTATTTGCCTCGTAACAACATAAAAATTATTGCTTTAATGTCGTCTTCCTATTCCATAGTTTTCTTGGTATCCCTGTATTTTGAAATGGAAAATATAGATAATACCTGTATAGCAGAAGAAGGTCTCTTATCTTTTGATAAAAATGTTTCTAATTCTCCATCCTGGGAATACAAATATATTTTACTTGTCTGTCTGTTTGTTTGTGTCCAAAACCTGTCAAAGGATTCTGTCAGATTAAAAAATGCTACTCGATAAAGGAATTGAGTATTTGCCACAAACTCAAACTTTATCTTTGTAACCTAATGGTATAAACCTTTAATATTTCAAACTTTTTTTATTTGATCTGTCAGAATTTATAGTTTAAAATATCACAGGTCTATGATATCGGGTTGCAAAGATATCCCGATTCGTAAATCAGAGTTTGTGGCAAAAATTACCTTCGCAATAAGTTCTTGAATTGGCTGTAATTTCAAGAGACACTGTAAAGACAGCAATTCCCGATTCCCAACAGTACCCTTGACATCTTTATCTGATCAATATATGCCATGTGGTCGTTTTTCTAGGTTTAAAATTGTTTAAATTTAAAATTCCTTTGTTTTTCTGCAGTAGAAATTCGCAAGTCACTTTTGTAAAGAAACCACAAATAAATCA
>NW_019399569.1:0-1206 GCF_000591075.1 Eurytemora carolleeae
AACTTTAAGAAATCAGCAAAAATTATAGATATAAATGCATAAATGCTTGGAGCTAAAATGCATAAGATTAAAATGCAGCACATCATGTTTGTAATTGCTTTAATGTTTATCTATATATATATGTTTGCAGGGGCTGATACAAGCCATGAAGCCATGGAGCGCCGCTCACCCCTGTATCCGCCCCCGAAACTAAATTGTTCACCCCTGAGGTTGAAGTTTCAAGGATGATTTGAGGAAAATAGAGAGAAAATTCTGAATTTCCAAAGTCCAATTTTTTTTTGGAATTTTTTAATTTTTTTTTTGCTACTCCTATGGCCAAAAAATCCTTTTTCTCTCTCAAGATCAAAATTTCAGAAAACCAAAAATGTGTATATGTATTATTTCTATCAAATTCTAAAATTTCATAAAGATTGAATCACAGAATCAAAGAAAATTTGCAAAATTGTAATAAAACAATTCGCAATTTTCAGTTCTGGTCTAATTTTTAAGGTAAAGTTCATTACATCCTCTAGTTTCTTTCTTTTTAGTATATTCTAAAGTTATTAATAAAGGCTGTTCAGCTAAAACCTGAAAAGCCACTGAAAAGCAACTTTTCCTTAAAAATAAGAAAAAATAGTCGTATTAACAATTTTGCCCACTCCAAAAAAATTCCTGTATCCGCCCCTGAATGTATGCAATATATAAACAATGCATTAGTTACAGATTCCATGGTAAAGTAGTATCCTCTGCCTCCGATAGATAAATTGATATTGAAATATCTGAATTTGTATACAATGGAACATAAGTCTTCCTAGAAGGTGATAATTAAAGGAGTTTTTAGTGAAAATGCCCCTTTTTTGTTACATCTTTTTAAAATTCGGTTAAATGGATATATAAAAGTACAACGACACTAAACATGATAAGGTTACAGTTTTGAATTTAGGTTAGATAATTTGTAATATATGAGTCCTTGAGCCTTCTTATACGCTTACTTTATATATACCTGTATTAGGTAAATTCATCTGTCACTTTTGATAGGTTGGTAGACCGCTACTGTCTATTATATTATCTATAGTTCTTATTGTTAATTAAATTTGGTCCATGGTTTCCGAAACATATATATATTGCTTATTTCCGGGTAAACGTATGCATACTGGTCATTTCCGGATAAACATATATTGTTTCCTTTATACATATACCGAAGTACCACATCTGTTTAAAGATTAT
>NW_019399570.1:0-1208 GCF_000591075.1 Eurytemora carolleeae
GCTAAAAATAAGACGTGTAGATTCTGACAATAAGAAGAGAAAGAGAAAGAATAGACGTGTAGATTATGAAAATTAGAAGAAAAACGGAAGGGGGGAGGGTAGAAAATATAGACGTGTGGATTATGAAAAGTAGAAGAGAAAAGGAAGTGGGGGGGGGGGTAGGGTAGAAAAATAGACGTGTAGATTCTGAAAATTAAAAAAGAAAAGGAAAGGGGGAGCGTAAAAGTTATAAATATTAAAGAGTTGATTAAGAGAGAAATTTTATTGGAAATTAGGTAAACTATCAAATATTAGACTAAACCATGTATCTGTATGTTTGCACTCCTGCAGAAAACACTTGAAAAATCGTCAAACTTTCAGTCCACCCAGATTTATCGATGGGCTAACCCTGGTCATGCTTTACACGCAACCATTTTGCTTTTTTCTCATCTACTCCATTTTCTGACATTACACCTTCCTGTAAATTTTCTTTACATAAATTTTTTCATCTAAATATCTAATTTGTTTATTTCGGCAGTAAACTTCGAGTTTATTTAAAATTCGGCGTTAAAGATGCTCCTAACCTCACAGAGTAACAAAATAGGTGTCAGTACCACATTTAAAAAAAAATATATATTTTGGTCTGGGTTGACCCCTTTTCAGTTATGACGTTGTAATAACCATCAAAATCAATATCTAAAATTGTTAAAAACCACAAGAAAATAAACAAAAAACGTTATAAAAAAACCACAAAAAAACAAGAACATTGGTTGTCAAATGATAAAAATGGAAACAAACTTAAAAAATGTTTAAAGACAATTATCATATTCCTTGAGATTTTAGAGTTCGAGTTAAGTCGATTAACATAAGTGCCATACTAGTCAAAAGTCTTAGACTGAATTAATTTGAATCGGTTCAAATTTAAGTATCTGATTAACTATGGAAGTTAATATCCGTTAAACTTATTCTTCATTCTTTGATTGGTTAATAATTCTCTACACATACTTTATACACAGCCTTTCTCATTCCTCACTTAAATTTTTACATTTTCTTCAGATCAACCTTTCAAAACAATTTTAATTAAAGAAAATAAATCTTTAATAGTGTTAACAACGTGACTGGTGGAAAAGTTGAATTTATCAGTTCTCCACCTATATATAGTGTAATATGGTTGACAACTATATTTATCAGTTCTCCACCTATATATAGTGTAATATGGTTGACAACTA
>NW_019399571.1:0-1206 GCF_000591075.1 Eurytemora carolleeae
CAAAACAAAGGTACGGTCTTGACTAGTAAATAAATGTAGTTTGGACAAAACAAAGGTACGGTCTTGACTAGTAAATAAATGTAGTGTGCACAAAACAAAGGTACGGTCTTGACTAGAGAAGAAATGTAGTTTGGACAAAACAAAGGTACGGTCTTGACTAATAAATAAATGTAGTTTGGACAAAACAAAGGTACGGTCTTGACTAGAAAAGAAATGTAGTTTGGACAAAACAAAGGTACGGTCTTGACTAGAAAAAGGTGAGGCACACATATTTTCCGTTCTTTCCCAAATTGGATTAACATATCGTTTTATTTTTCAAACACAATAAATTTTAAACGAAATAAAAGCATTATTTAGGATAAATCATGAAGAACTAATTCTTTTTATATCTAAAGGCCCGTTTGTAATAAGGTTTAGAAGGACTTTAATCCTCATTAATAAATATTAGTTAAATTGCACAATTTTTTTTAAATATTACAGCTTTACCTCTTTCAAGCTTTAAGTATTCTAATTGAACATTTTTTGGGGCCCCACCTGGGCCCACCTTAAAATACAAAAGAAAGCAATTTATTTCCAATTTATTATTTATTATCACATTTAAAAAAAAATTACATAGTAAATAATATCAATTTTCTTCTTCATAAATTAGTAAGGACTTATGATACAGTAACAAAGTCACAAAGTCCAAAAATCGACGGAACACATGGTCTGTTTTTTTTCAAGGTGGAATTTAAGTCAGTCGCAGAGTCGCAGTTTAAAATAAAATTTGGAAGACAATTAGATTGAAAAAAAATTAAAAAAATTCTTGAAAATTAAAAAAGTCACACGGACAAGGACAAATCATCTGGACCTTTTTTCAAGATGGTTTCAGTGTACGACTCCGGGATTTGAAAAAAAATTTTAAAAAAATCCTGAAAATTAAAAAAGTCGCAGAAACACAGATCTAAAACAGATGATCTGGATTTTTTTCCAGGAGGTTTCAGTGTGCGTCTCTGTGAGTCACAGTTTAAAATAAAAAAATCGATTTTTTATTAAAAATTTGTTTTCGTTCATTTTTTTCCTATAGCCGATCAAACGACTGGACCGAATGGTCTGATTTTTTTTGTGGACACTCATGGGTAGTCTAGGGGTGACCTAGGCTAAAAAAAATCGATCTTTTTAATTTCAATTATTTTAATCTTCAATTTTTTTTTTCCTTGGGCAACG
>NW_019399572.1:0-1203 GCF_000591075.1 Eurytemora carolleeae
ACTCAAAGTATGAGAGTGGTTCACATTGAATGATATTATTTTCATCATTTTGGAGGTTTAAAGATGAGACATGACATTGTTCTTCTTAGCAGAGAGTGTCCTAAGAAGATCAGGATCAGGACTTGTCCCAAACCTCTTCTTTCCCTTGCTCCATGGCGAACCAGGGAGTGAAGAAACTCCCCTTACTTTGGAGTTAAAGCTTGAAGATGAGCTGAGAACGAGTTGCAAGGATTCAGGTGTATTTCCCGGAGAGGAAAAACTCTGAGTTCTAGGTCTCTCCTGGCCAGCCTGACCTAGTGGAACATCTCCTGAGTGTTCCATGGACGAATTCAACGAAAAAGAATCTGTTCTCTGCAGAGAAGCAGATTCTTCTCTTCCTTGTCCCAGAGGAAGATTATCTTCAATTGAAGAATTCTCAGTCCCCTGACTTAGGGAGGCAAGAGCATGTCTCACACTGCTGAGGGTAGAGGACCCAGCTGCCAAGTCTGGCATGTCAACACCAGTGGTTGAACTACTAGGTTTATTCCCAGTCACCTGACGTGGTGAAGTGAGAGCAAGTCTCACATTGCTGGGTGTTGAGGACCTGGCTGTCTGACTTGACAAGGCATCCGCATTGGATGCACTACCAGGATCAGGGACTCCATTATCTGTAACAGCTACAGCTTCAACAGCAGGGATGGTAGTAGGGGGATTGGAGGGAAGTTTCCCATCAACTATCCTAGCCCATGAGCTAGTTTCCTGAGAAACTGTCTTTGGCTTTGCCCTACAGAAAGCACTGATATGACCAGGCTTTGAGCATTTGAAGCATACTTTCTCAGAAACATCTGAGAATATTTGGAGACATTCTCCCATATTTCCTAGATCTAGAAATGAGGGAAGAGTAGCATCCTCATTCATCTTCATGCACAAGGTCAAGGTTCCATCCCTGACACCTGGCAGATCTTGATGATATCCAAGCTTAGACCATGCTATCTGGCCATATTCATTCATCTTTTTCTTTACCTTGTCGATGTCAATATGACAGGAGAGATTAATTATTCTGACAGTTACTAATACTTCTTGAGTAGACCAACCATACACTGGTTGTTTTATCTGGGTCCACAAAACCCCCTTCCGTAGACGGTCCAAGCAGCTAGTAAACTGCTCCTCTGTCTTCAGGTTCACCATGAGGTAGTTCGTGATGGAGTGGACCTGAGTCTCCAC
>NW_019399573.1:0-1204 GCF_000591075.1 Eurytemora carolleeae
CACTGTGCAGATATACAGCCTGGAATATACATATATTTATAAATCCATCCTGGCTCACTGTGCAGATATACAGCCTGGAATACATATATTTATAAATCCATCCTGGCTCACTGTGCAGATAAGCACAGCCTGGAATATAATTTAGAAATCCATCCTGGCTCACTGTGCAGATATACAGCCTGGAATATAGATATTTAGAAATCCATTCTGGCCCACTGTGCAGATATACAGCTTATAATATACATATTTAGAAATCCATCCTGGCTCACTGTGCAGATATACAGCCTGGAATATACATATTTAGAAATCCATCCTGTGCAGATATACAGCCTGGAATATACATATATTTATAAATACATCCTGGCCCACTGTGCAGATATACAGCCTGGAATACATATATTTATAAATCCATCCTGGCCCACTGTGCAGATATACAGCCAGGAATACATATATTTATAAATCTATCCTGGCTCACTGTGCAGATATACAGCCTGGAATATAGATATTTAGAAATCCATCCTGGCCCACTGTGCAGATATACAGCCTGGAATACATATATTTATAAAGCCATCCGGGCTCACTGTGCAGATATACACTACTGCCTGGAATATAGATATTTAGAAATCCATCCTGGCTCACTGTGCAGATATACAGCCTAGAATATACATATTTATAAATCTATCCTGGCCCACTGTGCAGATATACAGCCTGGAATACATATATTTATAAATCCATCCTGGCTCACTGTGCAGATATACAGCCTGGAATATAGATATTTAGAAATCCATCCTGGCCCACTGTGCAGATATACAGCCTGGAATATACATATTTAGAAATCCATCCTGGCTCACTGTGCAGATATACAGCTTAGAATATACATATTTAGAAATCCATCCTAGCTCACTGTGCAGATATACAGCCTGGAATATACATATTTAGAAATCCATCCTGGCCCACTGTGCAGATATACAGCCTGGAATATAGATATTTAGAAATCCATCCTGGCTCACTGTGCAGATATACACTACAGCCTAGAATATAGATATTTAGAAATCCATCCTGGCTCACTGTGCAGATATACAGCCTGAAATATACATATTTAGAAATCCATCCTGGCCCACTGTGCAGATATACAGCCTGGAATATACATATTTAGAAATCCATCCTGGCTCACTGTGTAGATATACAGCCTGGAATATACATA
>NW_019399574.1:0-1201 GCF_000591075.1 Eurytemora carolleeae
CCAAGTATTAGACATGGTCTAGGGGAATAGTATCCTGGTATTAGACAAGGTCTAGGGGAATAGTATCCAGGTATTAGACAAGGTCTAGGGGAATAGTATCCTGGTATTAGACAAGGTCTAGGGGAATAGTATCCAGGTATTGGACAAGGTCTAGGGGATTAATATCCAGGTATAAGACAAGGTCTATGAGAATAGTATCCTGGTATTAGACAAGGTCTAGGGGAATAGTATCCAGGTATTAGACAAGGTCTAGGGGAATAGTATCCTGGTATTAGACAAGAGGCCGAATTTAAAGAATTTCAGCGGCGGCTTAAATTTAAACCCCAGCTCAAATATGGTTGGTTTCACTTAAAATTGTATTCAATGTTTCAAGATTTAAGCCGGCGCTCAATTGAAGCCGGTTTTTGGCAGATTTAAGACGCGGCTCAAATTCACTAAATTCAGACAAAGATCTAGGAGAATAGTATCCTGGTATTAGACAAGGTCTAGGAGAATAGTATCCTGGTATTAGACAAGGTCTAGGGGAATATTATCCTGGTATTAGACAAAGTCTACGAGAATAGTATCCTGGTATTAGACAAGGTCTAGCAGAATAGTATCCTGGTATTAGACAAGGTCTAGGAGAATAGTATCCTGGTATTAGACAAGGTCTAGGAGAATAATATCCTGGAATTAGACAAGGTCTACGAGAATAGTATCCTGGTATTAGACAAGGTCTAGCAGAATAGTATCCTAGTATTTGACAAGGTCTAGGGGAATAGTATCCTAGTATTAGACAAGGCCTAGCAGAATAGTATCCTAGTATTTGACAATGTCTAGCAGAATAGTATCCTGGTATTAGACAAGGTCAACGAGAATAGTATCCTGGTATTAGACAAGGTCTATGGGAATAGTATCCTTGTATTAGATAAGGTCTAGGGGAATAGTATCCTGGTATTAGACAAGGTCTACGAGAATATAGTATCCTGGTATTAGACAAGGTCTAGGGGAATAGTATCCAGGTATTAGATAAGGTCTAGGGGAATAGTATCCTGGTATTTGACAAGATCTAGCAGAATAGTATCCTGGTATTAGACAAGGTCTAGCAGAATAGTATCCTGGTATTGGACAAGGTCTAGGGGAATATTATCCTGGTATTAGATAAGGTCTAGGGGAATAGTATCCTGGTATTAGACACGGTCTAGGGAAATATTATCCTGGT
>NW_019399575.1:0-1200 GCF_000591075.1 Eurytemora carolleeae
ATAATTGGAAACCCCACAATTGGACCACATAGAGAGGCGCCTAAAATTTAAAATATCTTGAGAATTTGAGAAAAAAAATTGTCCCAAGCCTTCAATTTACTTCATTCCCGGGTCTCCTTCCAAAAGTTAAATAAGTAGGAACGAAAGATAAAAAGATCAAAGGGATTCATTATACGCGTACGTGACTATCCATTTTATACTGCAGGGGCATATCCTATTCACAGTGGTACCCTTGTTATTTTCTGCTATGGTTTATTTTAAAAATGACCGGACTTTTGCTGCATAATATTAACCCCTATTAAAAAAGAAACACAGACATTTTAATGGCACCGTGAATCTAAACTTGAAAACAAAGAATTCTAATTTTTATCAATATTTTTAAGCACAAAATTGTTTAATGTTTTACAAATATTATTTTTGTTCAATTTAGAAATTTGAACGCGCTTCCATAAACGTAAATATACTTTACTCTATATAATAAATGAAATGTCACAATTGATAATTAATTATATAATTTATCAACATAATTCGTACTGTTTTCTAACCCATTATTATGTTATTATATCATTATATTATTATCATTATCACAATCATTAAAGGAAAAACTAAAAAGTATAATTAAATAGGAAAAAAATACGTATAGTTATCGTCGTGTATATCAATACAATAAAGACGACTTTATATTTCTATTTTGATTCATAACAATCTTTCAAACAGAATAGTTTCCAATTAACAGCTTTTACTTTTAAACTTTTTATTTACTTGTAAACTTGTAATTTGATAAATGCTTCAGAGGGATCAAAGCATTATCAATAAAAAGTCGTTTTCATTGTATTAATATAATCGTCGAGTTGAACAAAATGGTAATTTCGGAAGTTTATTCTAGAACTTTGGAATCATCTTGCCGGATGAAAAAGTCTAATTTTATTATATTAATGGTTACCAGAATTAGGTTGCAGGAATATTGAACAAAACATCAGATCAGAGAGGCCAAATTTTAAGAATTTAAACCGCGTCACTGAACCGCCAAAAAACTGTTACAATTAAGCGCCGGCTCAAATCTCTAAACACTAAATATATTTTAAAGTGAAACCAACCATGTTTGAGTCGCGTCTCAAATTTGAAATGCGACTCAAATTCTTTAAATTCAGCCTCTAAACATTTAATACTATTTTAATAGTGCATGAATAGTTTTACCAA
>NW_019399576.1:0-1199 GCF_000591075.1 Eurytemora carolleeae
CAGTAAATGGAAATATTTACTTATACTGAAACTATAGTGAAGAGTACAGGCAGTATCCTGACCCAACTATAAAAGAGGTCAGGGATAGGCTGTCTAACCAGGTTTGGGATCTGCTCCAGATTATGCAGGAGCGGGTTGACCAGCATACCTGCAATAGTAAAGATATAAAGTTGATAGACGGACTGAATGCTATATCAGTCATGCACGATAGGCTCGGGTACCTAACTGAGAGAGTGCTTAAACGTTAAGTAAGAAACCTTATAAGTAAAGGATTCTGACTAACAATTATGTAACAGTTTATCTCATGTAATGTTATGTAAACATTTATGATTATGTAAATAAATGATGTAACATTATGAGAAATCTATTTATTACTTTGGGTGTTAATTATTGCACGTGCAGATAATTATATAAGGTTTACTCTGTATGATAGGGATATCCGAAGTATAAGAATGCCAGGTTGCAAAGATATCAACAGCGCATGAGAGTAAGGCCCGAGTTATGGAAATAACCCGATCTGCAATGTTGACAGGTTGCAAAGATAATTTATTTAGAAACAAGTAGAATAACTTGATGTAGAATCTTATCAGAATTTGCTAGTTTAAGTTTGCCAATTTATTGCACATTTTAGTAGTAAGAGAATACTACATTATCAAATGTCATAATGATGTTTTTATGCGCGGCGCACAGAAACACTATTTTGAGAAATGAAATCAAACTTTTTAAGAGAGTTGAATCTTGCATTTGAAAACGCACACACGTTCTCTTTTCAGAATCTGTCATGAAATTAAGCCTTTGATCTATTCCCATTTTTTACTATGCATGTTTCCAATTGTTTTCCAATTGTTACGAGCACGCCTTAAAGCGTATTTGACTGTATATGCCTGGACCCTGAGTATAGCTTCAGTAAGGCCTAAACCAACTATGGACGCTGATGTAGACTTTGATTTCTTTTTTTAATAGATGACACTCGAGTGAAAGTATTTATATGAAATCATTAAAAAATTGTTCTAATCACTGTTGCTCTTGCTATAATACGTTAAACTCTGTTGTTATACTGTAAGAAACTCTACCAAGAATCACCATCTAAATAAAGAATCAAAGAAGAAACAGTTTATATATACAGAGAGTCGAATTGTGATTCAAAAGATGAACATGCAACTGTTAATGCCACGGAATGAAGAATATAAAATTTCTAG
>NW_019399577.1:0-1199 GCF_000591075.1 Eurytemora carolleeae
GAAAGACAAATAAATGGACTAATAAAAGAATTAAAAAATAAACATTTACCGGATTTGCGTATAGTTGACGGGTTTTCTTTTGTAAACTCCGGTTTCTTTTCATCATTCTCCTTCTCATCTTCCTTGTCTTCTTTATCCTCCTTACTCATCTCCTTCTCCGTTGAAGCTTCACACTCCTTCTCCTTTTCCTGAAGGAAGAAAAAAATGTTTAAAAAACGGGATTATCAATGTTTTAACAAAATTTTCAAAATTCTTATTTTTTCGGATTTTAGGCCTAAGAAAATAAAATGGAACAAAAAAATGCAAAATATTTTTGGATCAATTAAAAAAAATCCGCGAAACAAACTTTTCTAAAAAAAATTTTATTTGCTTTAAAAACAGTTGGGAAAAGGTTTATTCTGTTTTTTTCCAAAGTTTCATTAAAGTTCACTAAAATTGAATGAGATCTAACAAAATTCCGCAAAAATTTCGATTTGAAATTTGCAGTAAATGTTATCAAATTGTAACCTAATAACTGACGTTATGAATAATTGAATAATTGAATTGAATATTTAGTTATAACTTTTTCAATTCTTAATCGAAAGAGTACAGGGTGAGTCAAAAAAACGTGATTTACGGCGCCTGGTACAAAAGTGTACCTTTTCTCCTGTGTGGAAATTTTTCAATATTTTTTTTGGTACTCCAATTGCCAAAAAAAAAATCTGCGAACTTTTTATTTCTTTCAAAATCAAAAGTTTAGAAAAGCAAAAATGTGTATGTAAATTATTTTTATCGAAATCTAAAATTTTATACAGATTGAATCACAGAATCACAGAAAATTGTAACAAAGAAAATACGCAATTTTCAGTACTGTTCTAATTTAAAGGAAAAGTTGTTTTTCAATGGTTCTTCAAGTTTCAACTGAACAGCGTATATTCATTAACTTCTGAATATACTAAGAAGAAAGGAACTAGAGAATTCAAACTTTTCCTTAAAAATTAGACCAAAACTGAAAGTTGCTTTTCTTTGTTACAATTTTGTCAATTTTCTGTGATTCTGTGCTTCAATCTTTATAAAATTTTAGATTTCGATAGAAATAGTTAATGTACACATTTTTGCTTTTCTAAACTTTTGCTTTTGAGAGAAAAAAAGAGTTCGCAGATTTTTTTTGGACCATTAGAGTACAAAAAAAAATTAAAATGTTTCAAAAAATATTGAAA
>NW_019399578.1:0-1220 GCF_000591075.1 Eurytemora carolleeae
TACGAAAATTCATATATATGCAATTTTGCATAAAAGTTGTAGTATTTAACAGATCATATTAAAGAAATACGCAAGCAATCTGAAAACGACGATATCCCATTGGAGCCTGAGATTTTCAGATTTGCTCCTATTATAATTTTTTTTTTCATTTTTGATGGATATTATTGATAACATAATTTCATATAGTCCTATTGTCCATATTATGTCACCAGAGATGGAATTTAAAGAATTTGAGCCGTGGTTTAAATCCGCCAAAACCCGGTTTAAATTAAGCGCCGGCTTAAATCTTGAAACATTTGATACAATTTTAAGTGGAACCAATCATATTTATGCCCCGGCTTAAAATTAAACCGCTGCTCAAATTTTTTTAATTCGGGCACAGAACTTCAGATAGTAGCAGTGCAGTATCGTTGTCACGTGATACAGACAGAAATCACGTGACCAGTATACTGCACTGCCATTGGCTGAAGTTCTGGTGACGTAATATGGACAATACGGACTATATGTAATGATTTTATCATTAATATCTATTAAAATTGCAAAAAAAATAAAATAGGAGCAAACCTGAGATTCTCAGGCTCCTGTGGGATATCGTCATTTTCAGATTGGTTTCATATTTGCTGAATATGATCAGTATAATATTACAACTTTTATACGAAATTGCATATATATGAATTTTCGTATAAATTTGACACAGTTTTATATCAATTTCTCGCGACAGGAACATCAGATAATGTCTTATATGTATCGTTCAACGTTTGAGATCCTCAGGTTTCATTATATACTCCCTTTCTTTCCTTTACAGTCCCCTTAAGATTGCAAAGTTTTATTCAAAAAGTTTATAGGCATTTTTCTTGCAATGCGAACGATTAAGTCATTTAAAGTAACTCTTCAATTAAAAAATTAAGATTACTAATATTTTAAAATCCACTAAAATTATGATTTGTAAAGTCCCTGACAAAAATATACAAAGCAGAAAATCCGGCAAAAAGCGCTGCTTTTCCAGGTATTATAGTTATCAACAATAGTATTTGTATATAAAGGGAGTGTTTGCGAAAAATGAAAGGTGTTCAGACTTTATCAGAATTGAATGGGATAATAATTGATATTAATAATTTCTTCACCTGGTGTTTCTGTATTCAGGTCACCAGAATCTAAAAGGAATTTAGTCTTTGCCACGATCTCTGATTTTCTCACTGGTTTATCTTTGCAATTGAAAT
>NW_019399579.1:0-1201 GCF_000591075.1 Eurytemora carolleeae
AATTTCTACTTTAAACGGGACTAATTTTATTATTTAAGCACAGTAGTCGATCTATAGCACTATCCTTAACATTTACAAATAATATTTTTTTTCACAATCAAAGTTCGGAGAGAAACGCAAAATTTTTCTCTCTTTGCACATCAGTTTGGCGCGAAAAAACAACAATTTGCGCAATCATTCGCAAAAGTCATTTCGCGCAAAATTGTCCTTTTCTGTTTTTGCGAAACTCAAGTTTTGCGCAATTCTGCAACTAGAGTTTTTCGCAATTCCGCAATTTTGTAAAAATCAAACGCATGGTGACGGTGTGTGTTTCCTAGAATTCAATTCTTCCAGTGAAAAAAGGTTTTGTAACAAAATCCGAAACATATTGTCCAGTAAAAGTCTCAACAATTTTAGTTTTGGACATGCATATTTCCTAAAAGTGGATTCTTCAGGAATTGGTTACTTTCTTGCATTATTTTATATGAGATAAAAAAGATTTCAGTAATTTGATTCAAAAAATTTAAGAATATAATTCATACTTGATTAGGCAAAGCTTTTAAGGGTCACTTGAAATTATTTGATAGGATTAAAATATTGCCAAGTTTCACACTCTCTAATTTCTATTTTATTAATTTTGGTCCCTTAATTTAAACTTTTTGTTACTGGAAGCAACCAATTGAGTGTAGTATAATTGTTATCATACTTGTATGTTAATATTTTTTTTATGTATGGAATAAATCTTCAGTTGTTTAATTCAAGCTTAGAATATCAATTTTTGACAATTTGCCTAAAAAGTTACATTTTGCATAAAACTTGCGGTTTTGCGCAAATTGCGCCAAAAAAATTGCCCAAAACAAAAATTTCGTTTCATTGGCAACTTTCGCCAAAAATATTTCTGGTTTTGCACAAATTGCGCAAAAAAATAGTGCAAAACCGCGCAAAACTCACTGCAATTCATGCCCAAAAATTGCACAAAAGTTTGCAAAAAAAAAATTTTGCGTGAAAATAGTGCAAATTTTGCGCAAAATATTTAGCCATTTTGTGGAAACCCTATAAGTGTCCGATCCTTGAAAATAAATACATTTTTTAAAAATATGGCGACGTTAGGGCATAAAACATGACTAGAAAAAAGTTTTCCAATGATTTTGAGATGTTGGAATCTTCAAATCCAGGAGAATGATGTCAAACATTATTTAGGTTAAAAATTGAATCTCTTCTG
>NW_019399580.1:0-1198 GCF_000591075.1 Eurytemora carolleeae
GTCAGTAGCTTCCTTAGTTGCAGATCTAGATTCTCAACCTTAAACAAATCCCAATCAATGAATTAACTTGTTCAAAAATTAACTAATCATTCAACGAATAAGTTAGTTTAAACCAGTGTGCAGGATCTGGATCCGTTGGATCCACAACATTTTGACTACCTGGATCCGGATACGCAAAAAAATGCGGATCCACCGGGCAAAATAACAACCAAAAACTGTATAAAAACTTTTTACTCTTAAAACTTAATTCTGAACTAGTAAAAAAAGAAGGTTAAATAAAGATTTCTCTATCTTTCATCACGTTTAAGCATTAAAATTTGCGAAAATGGAAGAAAAATAATTTTAGAATTCTTCTTTTGGAAAAAAAATCAGGACTACTTAAAGTTTGTAAAGTTTGTGGGTCCGACGCGACGTTTGTACTGGTACCAATTATGTTTGTACTGGTACCAATTATGTTTGTACTGGTACCAATTATGTTTGTACTGGTACCAATTATGCATGACAAGGATACGAATCCATTTTTATTCAGTGGAATCCAGGATCCAGATCAACATCAAAATGATGTAAAAATCAAACATTAAATTCATACTTCCAGTGCTTAGGATCCTTTCTTTTTTGACGTAGATCCTGGTTGTGAACCGGATCCAGGGACCGAATATAATTGATTTGAGCTAGGTCGCTTAACTACCTGCCACAGGTTCAAATCTTAATTTGAAAGTTAAAGCTTCATGAGGATTCGGTGACGGGTCATAAATATTTCTTCAAAATTTCTATTTTATATACACACCAAAAATCCGGATTTTTTCCTTATCTGAAACCTTTTTATGATAACACTTTGATTCAATGAGAATGAAAGGAATTTTCGAGGATCTCTCAATAAACAAAAATTGAGACAATTGTATTCTGAAAAACAAACAAAAAATTCTCTAGTTTTTTTTTTCATAGCCTAATTTTTTATCCTATTTTAGACTAACGTATTAAGTAAATATATCCTAGAAGCCAAATACCAAAACAAAAAAAAATTTAAATAAAACACAAGAACATTTAACCAGCTTAACGACAACAGAGAAGGAATAATCTTGTTTTTAAATAAAAAATGTAGCCTAGAATTAACCACATTAGAAGTAATTCGTAGATGTGGCAAAACCGCAGAATGTTTAGTGTAAAAATGTAATACGATTAACTCACATAAAGTTTG
>NW_019399581.1:0-1194 GCF_000591075.1 Eurytemora carolleeae
GCATGGTTAATGTTATATGAAATATTGAATTTGAATCATATTTTATCAAATAATTAAACCAAGTTTTAAAATCTTAAACTAAATTAAGTTTTATCATTGTTAAACGTTTTTTTACATCTTTTAAATATTTTGAATTGTTTAGGACAATGTTCCTACGAAGGAGATCGAACATGTTCTCAAGTTCAACGACGGAAGGAAAATGATCCTACTCGGCTAAATTGTAAACATATTTTCTACTGACTTTTTTTTACCATGAATGCATCCCCGTTGCGATTCTAAATTTCCAACACTGGCTAGTGTTTTATTCTTTGAACAGGTTCCCCCCAGTTTTATTTTGTCATTTATGAATTAAAATCTGTATATTGTAAAGCTTTTCATGGTTTCTCTTTTCATGTAAAATATACAAATTGGTTGATCCTTTTATTATTCAACATAAATAATATTTTAAATTTATCAAATGTAATGGCATTTAATTGTTAACCTGTCTTATTAGTTTTACTAGTCGCGGTATCATTTGATTAACGTAGGTTGGCACATTGTTCATTATCCCTGAAGATTAAACGAGCTGACCTTCAGCATTATCAATACTTATTTCAGGCACGTGGTCGCGCACCTTTTAATAAGAGATTTTGACCCATTTGAATACATGCAAGCTATAACTTTGCTTCAGTTTAGATTTTATTGAAGTCTCCTGGACCTTCATATGATAACTAGCTGAACAGTGCGACTTCTTTAACTGCGTAATATGAAGACAGTTGTTAGACTGCAGCCATGATTTGAAATAGTCATGTAAGCATAAAAAACACGAAATTATGCAGTGTACACTTCCCCATTTCAAATTTCAAGCAACCGGTATCACTATTAATAAACTTGAAAATATCTAATTTACATGTAATTACTGAAATGTCGTCGTCCCATTCAACGTTTTTTTTTTGGTCTAACTGTCTCAGACCTATATTTTTATTAAAGATTAAATGTGTGCGTGTGTGGATAGGACCGCAAGCAGTTAGATCTCCAGATGCGGTTCTATACAAACCTTATATTAGATCTTGTCAGGTATTCAACTAATCTTGTGTAATCTATACAAACCTTATACTAGGTTAACCCCAATTTTTTTTTGGAAAAAAATAATTTGATAATCTTATTTTATTTTGTTTAATTTCTCACATAGGGGCTCTTGTTTTTTTTAATATT
>NW_019399582.1:0-1221 GCF_000591075.1 Eurytemora carolleeae
TTTTATTAAACAAAGATAAAAGAACTCCGCGTTGAGGAATCTCTTTCAATCTGAGCAAGTTTTAACTATTTCCGCTATATCTACCTAACTAAGTGTTTACTTCTTGTTTCTCTGTCTATTTATCTATTATACTGTTCATCTCTCTTTTATCCACTGTGATTTAAAGGTCTCAAGCTCTCGACAGCAAATTTTGCCAATTACTTCTTAAAAACCAAAGCTAACAGTAAGTGCTTTATTGTGCTAAAATGTAAACATTAAAAGGTCTACACTGCACTGCAGCAAAGCATTACAAAGTAAGAGCAGGAAAAGTCAATGCCCAAGGCGTTGCGACGCGACAGCTCAAAATCGACCCTGTCTTAAAAATGGAATTTATTTGTATCTGGTCCTGAGGCAGAATTTAAAGAATTTGAGCGAAGTTTAAATTTAAGCCGCGACTCAAATTTTGTTGGTTCCACTTAGATTTGTGTTTAATATTTCAAGATTTAAAACGGCATTCAATTGAAACTGGTTTTTGGGGGATTTGAGACGCAGCTTAAATTCATCAAATTCGGACACTGGTTTATAAATTTTACTTTTATATTTGAGGATATTTGTCAAGACCCTATCAAAAAAAATCGAAATTAGTCTATAAATTTTTATTTTATTTATGCTATAACAGCCCTGAAAAATAACTGTCTGGTAAGTATATATCAGAATTCATCAACAGAAAAACAAAAAAACTACAATTTTCACAATCATGAGTGATTTTGATTCATTTATTGTTGTATGTGCACATTTATATCGTAATATCATATTCATCAAACAAAAACTACAGTGAAACCGTTAACAACGAATACATCGAAAGAATTCATTAAATGTCGTATTCTTCACTTTTTGATAATGGAATTTTACAGATATTTAGTTTTTTAACTAAATGATTATATGAAACTCTTTAAAACTGTTCCAGCATATTCATGGCTATTTATTTATTTTCGCAAATACTGAAATTTACGTAATATAGTATAAAACTCATTGAAAAATTGTCAAGACGACATTTGATAAATTCTTCCGATGTATTCGTTATTAAAGGTTTCACTGTATGATCAGGTCTTTTCACTAAATTAAGTAATTTTCTACAGAAAGAATCTATATTTCTGGCAATATTTGGCATTTTAAAGTGCAAGTAATATATGCTTCGTTGTATTTCTTGTATCAAAAGTAAATACTTTAACTATTAACCAA
>NW_019399583.1:0-1210 GCF_000591075.1 Eurytemora carolleeae
TTCTCCTCAACTGTTACTTTCCCCCTTGATCAAATAAACAATCTACCTTGATGGATTTATTTAAGAAAATATACAAATTGATAAACTAGTTCGCAAACAGCGGAATTGGAAGACGACATTTTTTCGATACTTAAGTAGAATTGATGTTGTTACAAAACAAATAGTTTTTCTTGTAACTTATCGAATTACGTATAAAGTTAAAGGAGTATGTTAACGTTGTACAACTGCTGTGTCACATGTTCATAACTTAAGTCTAAAAGCCGTCTTCCTATTTCAGAGTTTTCTGGTTCCTTCTTTACTTTTCACAATATTTAACATGGCTTGAATAGAAGTAAATATTGCAAGTATGATATGTACAGTGTACACTGTACAGTGCTAACCAGAAAACAATAGAATAGGAAGACGACATTAGCAAAACTTAAGTGTATTTGATATCGTTGTACTTTAGACAGAAGATAGTTTTTGAATCAATCACTTATAAAGTAAAATGGGTCTGTTAACAGTACACAATAGCTGTGTTTCACGCTTATAGGACTACTTTTTAAAATTATGACTTGATCTAAATGTCGTCTTACTACTTTCTGGTTTTCTGGTTATCACTGTAATGAGTGCACAAATTTACAACACAGTTATAAATAATATTGTGAAAATACATCATTATACTACAGTGAAACCCTTAATAACGAATACATCGGAAGAATTTATTAAATGTCGTCTTGACAATTTTTCAATGAGTTTTTTACTATATTACGTAAATTTAAGTATTTGCAAAAATAAATAAATAGCCAAAAATATGAGGGAACAGTTCCATATAATCATTTAATTAAAAAACTAAATATCTGCAACATTCCATTATCAAAAAGTGAAGAATACGACATTTGATGAATTCTTTCGTTATTAAGGGTTTCACTGTATAATTTTTCTTTTTTGAAAGTTTCTCCAGGGGAACTTTTGTGTGGACAGTTATTAATCTTTAATGCTTGATCTTGATATCCAATTAGAGGATAATTAGATCCCTTAATCCATAGATTAATTAAAACAACAGATACGACACTAGATGTTGTCTTTTCAAGATTTCTCTGTGTTTCGTTCACAATAACACTGAGGCAGAAGCTCAAAGTAGTTACAGTAGTCGGCGTAGAACAGGCTCTCTCTCCTATCTGTTATTTTAATTATCCTATGCCTTAATCAAAGTTATTTCTTCCTAGTA
>NW_019399584.1:0-1199 GCF_000591075.1 Eurytemora carolleeae
CAATTTGTAATTTGTAAATTGTAAATCGTAAACTGTAAATTGTAAATTGTAAATTGTAACTTGTAATTTGAAATTTGTAAATTGTAATTTGTAATTTGTAATTTGTAATGTGTAAATTATAATTTGTAATTTGTAAATTATAAATTGTAAATTGTAGATTGTAATTTGTAAATTGTAAATTGTAATTTGTTAATTGTAAACTGTAATTTATAAATTGTAAATTGTAAATTGTAATCAGATCTTTTAAAGCTGTCAAGTTTCCAATCCCAAATACGAATATATATATTTCTATCTAAAGCTAGGGTTTCTGTTTGATATATTTGGGATTTCTTGTACATATAATAAATCTTGGAATCAGACCAATCTTTAAATCTCCTATTCAAGATTTAGGATTTGTATTTTAGACTTATTTGGTTGTGAGAAGGGGGGGGGAGTGAGTATAAATACCCCTAAATTGTCAAAACTTTTCCCATGCTAAAACTATGTAGAGTTAAGTGCGCGCGTTTATAATAATTTGTTTGGTGTGCGTAATTATGATAAAACTAAGGTTCACGTTTCTGACGTGACTTACAGATCCACATTGAAATGAACAATGTTGCACGTCAAACTAAAGTAAAATGCAAGTAAGATTGATAACTTATATGTTTTTAGCATAACTTCTCTTATTGAAGAGATATTGAAAAGAACAAAAATGTTTTGAATTTATAATATGTAACCAACCGAATAAATTAATTTTTCTTACACTTGTGCGTAAAATCAGAGCTAGAGGAGCAATGGAGTCACAAAGCTGTGACAGTAATGTCAATTGAAATTGACATTCTCCTTTGGTTAGTTCGCAGTGGTTGCACAAAATATATATTTCTTCAATTTTTTTAACATAAGTATCTTCATACTTTGTTTCCACTGTTAAGTTTGATTAAAATAGTGTATGATTTTTTTTGAATTTTTGTCACCGTTATTTCATGCGACCCTAAGATGAGGGGTATGTCATGTGACCCTAAGATGAGGGGTATGTCATGTGACCCTAAGATGAGGGGTATGTCATGTGACTCTAAGATGAGGGGTATGTCATGTGACCCTAAGATGAGGGGTATGTCATGTGACCCTAAGATGAGGGGTATATCATGTGACCCTAAGATGAGGGGTATGTCATGTGACCCTAAGATGAGGGGTATGTCATGTGACCTTGAGATGAGGGG
>NW_019399585.1:0-1192 GCF_000591075.1 Eurytemora carolleeae
TTGGGTACACACATTGTAATGTACTATATACTTGAATCTGGCTCAAATAGTGCGTCGATAAACTTTACGATTGTTTCTTCCTTCTCTTATCTTAAAACCATTAATTAAGCGTTTTCGTCTCGTTTGAAATTATCTCGTTGATCTTCTCAATTTAGATTTTATTCGCATTGCTCCTTAATTCGAGAACAAGCAAATTAATTTAAACTTCAGAACCTTTAATTTAGATGAATGTCGCCTGTTTTCTTTGTTTCATTAAATCTTGTAAAAAAAAATAATTCTAAATGTAACATTTGGTTTATTTCAGCTAAAAACTTTAGAATGGAATATCATTAATCGCGATCTCTGATCCAATGTACACTGATTTTCTTCTTAATCCTCTTTTTTGAATACCCCTCCTGTATATAAGTTACGTTTAATAACAATTACAGATTTGATGCTATATTGATTGGTCTAATATCCGATTTAACTAAAGTCAGCTGTTCACAAGCCCGCTTGAGTATCTAAACGAATATTAAATTAATAATGTTAATATGAACTTATTAAAAAAAAAAAAAAAATTACATTTGAGGACTATTGTCAGTTTGAATGTTAGCCTTAATAAACATTAATCCAAAACTTGTGTTCTTTCAATCGATCATTAGTTCAATTGACATGACACCATCAATACCAGAAATGCGCAAAATTAAAAACCGGGTTTTTAAAAGTAAAAGAGCGCATCTATAATCTCTAGAAATTCGTCTAAAGATTAAATTAGGCAAAAAGAGAGGATCAAGCATCGATCTCGATATCCACCATTCTAGAGTTTTCAGCCCTGGACACATTTTTTTATATCTCTTACATCATACTTAAAAAGAAATTTATAAGAGAAATAAGCAACAAAAAACGACTAATTATTCCATTAATGTTTTAGTTTTTTCCCCCTAAAAAAGGAACTTCAACGGTACCCGATCAACCTAAAATGATTAAAAATGCGGAAACTATTGTATTTTTCTTCCTAGAAAGAAAACATGTTATAGTTTGTTATTAACTTTTTTTAGACAAATCATTTAAGGGTATCGTTGTGAATCTGACAAGGGAGTTGCTACACTCGACATTCTCATTAACATTGATATTTTCCAGGTATGCCTCGTGTACCAGTACCCGGTGGCGGCGGTCCTGGAATGGGAAGAGCGGCGGGACGTGGAATCGGCGG
>NW_019399586.1:0-1194 GCF_000591075.1 Eurytemora carolleeae
TAAAAACTGGAGAAAATTATTTCAAAATAACTGGAAATATTTATCGGCCTCCAGGATCAAATATAACTGTTTTCTTAGATAAATTACAAGAAATTCTAAACATTATTTCTCTTGATCAATTATTATCTAAAGCTGAAGAAGTAATATTGATGGGAGATTTTAATATTAATCTTCTTAATCATGATAACCATGGTGGAACTTCTAATTATTTGAATATTCTGCTTAATTTTGGTCAACTTCCTCTGATCACACTTTCTTCTAGAGTAAGTGATCACTCAATCTCTTTAACAGATCATGTTTCAGCTAATACAAAGGACAAATTGAGAGCTGGTTAGTTTAGTCTTCTTTATCTGATCATCATCCTGTTTTTTTTTGTATTAAAAATATTAAACCGGCTAAATCTTGTGTACATCACGAAAGATAAAAAAGGCGTGTCATTGTGTTCTAAAAAGTACTTAACTCTAAAATTTAAATATTGGTTTAAAGTCCTATTCATACGATCTTATTTAAAAACAGATTCTAATAAAGTTAAATATAAACGTAAAATAAATGAGATCGCAATCTTTAAAGATAATTTGAATATTGTTATCTTGTTCTTTCTCAATAATCAATTAAATTCATCTTTAGCATTCAATACTTTTGAAAATACATTATCAGCATGTTTCAAAAATTCATTTCCTCTTGTTAAAGCTAATTTATCGAAACAACCTTGGATAACAGTCGCTATGTTAGTTTCAAGAAAAAATAAAAATAAATTAGAATCTAAAAGTATAAAAATTGTACAATTGTACAACGGTTTTTACTTCTTTCTTTGCTGATGATACAGGTTTCCTTAAATCCTCCAGTAATCTACAACATCTTGTTTCGTCTTAAAAGTGGCATGTTGGCTTCAAGCAAACAAGCCTATTCTTAATGTTTCTAAAACTAAAGGAATTGAGTTTTGCCGCAAACTCTAATTTAATGATCCCTTTTTCTTTGCAACCTGAAATCGTGGGCCTTTAATAATTCAAACTATTAATTCTAAGAGATAAAATGGTCTAAGTTTCAAATAAATATCTAAGGTTTACATCATCAGGTTTCAAAGATAAAAGAATTAAGAAATTTGAGTTTGTGGCTAAAACTTAATACCTCCATTTTGTTTAGAAAAAATATGCCTTTTGATGATCAACAATACAACTTAAAGATTGGGGACGA
>NW_019399587.1:0-1196 GCF_000591075.1 Eurytemora carolleeae
CACCCATCCTCTTTTTATCTCCCTCTCCTTCAAGTATAAAATCTCTATTGTAGTGAACACAAATATAATCTGCCGTGCATGAAATGTAGGGCGTACCCCTCTCAGCCCGCCCTGGTTTTCCTTCACAAAAACTTGAAATTGATCAAATTATGGAACATTTTATTAATTCTATCTTATACAATGGTCTCACAGACAATTTAAATTACGATTTATGCTTAGACGTTAATGTTTTCGAACAAAAAAGACAAATTTTTTTTTTAGATTCATATTTATACATATGTTAACGTTTAGATATTTTCCAAAAAGGTTAAGGAACCTGATCATAATCTTTATCCACTAAGTACCTTAAATTCTATCAATCTGAGTGTACCAAATGAGAGGATTAGGAAAATCATAAGTTTCCACAGTGGATATTCAGATTAAGCGATCTGGATTAAGGGTATCCAATTCTAAAGTTTCCAGAGCTGAGAACTTTAGAATGGAATATCCTTAATCCCGATCGGTTTATTAATCTGGAGATTAATAACAAAGGAGAACAAGCATTATTTAATCTCGAGATTAAGAAAAAGAGTGGATCAAGCATTAGTCCCGATATCCTCCATTCAAAAGTTCCCAGCTCAGCTCTGTTCAGATATAATTTCAACTGACCGATCATTTAAAGATTAGCATGCTTGATTACCTTAAACCTTTGTCTGATCAAACTTATTTTTTAAAGTTTAAAATGGGTGCTGGGAACCCCTTGTACACTAGCAGAGTACCGTATGTGAATCGTACATGCCACTCTTCAAATGGAGGATTAGCCTGAAATTATGTTCACAGACCCAATAGGTTTAAAACAAGAATTTTCTTTCACTTCTTACTTTTCCCCATGATTTATTAGTTACGCTGCATAGATCCAAGCATTTAGATTTTTAAATTACAGCTGCACTATCATTTCTTTTGATAGCAACAAGAATTTTAATCAAATTTAACTTTTTTGAATTTGTCTTGCTTAATTTTTTAAGATAATTTTTTTATATTTTAAAATAATTAACATCATTTTCGCTACTTTATTTTATTTTATATCAAGTCTTTGTTAAAAAAAAACATGTTCGATGTTAAATCGATATTTTTGGTTTGATTGCCAATGTTGTAAACACGGAATGAACATTATAAACGCCCACAGATAGTAATTCAAATAGTCATCGAGAATATTA
>NW_019399588.1:0-1188 GCF_000591075.1 Eurytemora carolleeae
CCCCCCCCAGCATATCCTGGTTTTTAAGTACCCCAGCAGAGATAGGGTTAAGAAGTGACTTCGCCTTTTTTTAGATATATTAGGGTAAAGTTTTCAGAATTAAACATGTTCAAGCTGTCAAAACAACAATATCTTCCACAGGATTTATCAGATAAAAGTTCAAAGGGTGTCTTTGTAAACGTCCCTCTTTAAATGGATTGTCACTTTAAATTTAAACAACAGTCCCTTTAATGGGTCCTGGAATTTACGTTTTCTGACACTGAATCCTTTTTGTTAATATATTTTTTAAATATTTACATTCTTGAACATGTTGTATAAAATTGTTTGAATAAATTATAGATATGTAAGGAGTAAAGTATAATAGGAAAATTCTATATTATAAATCATTTGTCCTACATTTGGGTGTACACTGCACTGCAGGCAAAAATGAATATTTCCACATTTTTTGGGAGGGGTGGGTGGATTATATATGAAATTTAATGGCGTAGCTCCAGGGACGTATTTAGGATTTTGGCCAGGGGGGGCTTAAACATTTGTGCCCGAAGGGCAAAAAAAATGTTGGGTTAGTCCCCCCTTGGAACAATTTGAGCCCCCCCCCCTGGATTGCTAAAACTAACCTAAAACAGATGTTTTCTGAAAATTAAGTACTACAATGAATTTTCTGAAAGAATTTTGACATTTTAATATTTAAAAAATAAGAAATTTCAAAGGAATTTAGTCTTTGCAACAAATCCCAATTTTCTAATACCTATATATCTACAACCAAATTATTTAAACCTTAGATATTTCAAAATTTGATTATTTAACTCAATAATATAAAATGAGTTTAATTGTGAATGCGATAAACTAGCAAATGCAAATAAAGGGTTTAATATTTAAAAATGTGTTTTGAAATTATAGGCAGTCTTTTTAAATGTTAACTTTTTATTAAATTCTTTGTAATTCTTATCTTCTGCAACCTTTATTTGACATAAACACATTCATTTTTCCTTCCTGGCTTTGTAATAACAAGATTAAGTAAATAACAGATTTTTCTGTGATGTTCTCGACCTCCTCCCACTGCATTGTAGATTTAAACATAACATAGAACATATATAACATATATAATTTGTCGGAATGAGTATAAGCACTGAGACTAAAAGTTGACTATTTTTGAGTTTTGACTTAGAAATTGAGCGCCTATCAATG
>NW_019399589.1:0-1193 GCF_000591075.1 Eurytemora carolleeae
CGGGTTTTTATTCTGTTACACAGTAATTTAGTCTTTGCCACAAACTCTGATTTTCTTCAACTAAGGTTTCGGTGCATTCTGCAGTATAATGAAGATATAGCAGCGTTTAGTGGAGAGTGTTTTGTAACCTCATGTAGAAGACCTTAAATATATTTAAACTATGAAGTATGTTGGATCAAGAAATATAAGTTTGAAATATCAAAAAAGTTTACACCATCAGGTTGCAAAGATATAAGGTTAAGAAAATCGAAGTGTGTGGCAAAGTGTCAAGTTCTTTTTGTTTTAATTTAATCTAATAAATGAACAGAGCTGAAAACTTTAGAATTGGATACCCTTATTCCCGATCTTTTAATCTGAATATCCAATGTGGAAACTTATGATTTTCTTAATCCTCTCTCTTGGTACACTCTGATTGGTAGAATTTTAGGCAATTTAGTGGATACAGATTATAATAATCTGGAGATTAAGAAAAAGAGGAGATCAAGCATTAATCTCGATATCCACCATTCTAAAGTTTTCAGCTCTGTTCATTTATTAGATTAAATTAAAACAAATTGCAAAGAATTTGAGTCTTTGCCACAAGCTTTGATTTTCTAATCTATTTCTTTACAACCAAATATTGTAGACCTTTGATATTTCAAACTATAAATTTTGTTAGATTAAATAATCTAAGTTTGAAATATCAAAAGTTTACACATTCAGGTTGCAAAGATATTAGGATTTTAAAATTTGGGTTTGTCAATTCCTTAGAAAAACAAATTAAATTTTTTTCAAATTAATTTAGTTAGCGAAAAAGAGAGACTGAGATAAATTTTACATTTTTAAAGCGTTTTTATAATGTTGAAATCCAATGGGTGGAAGTAGATCTAAACATAAATAAAGATAAAATAAGGTATTTAGACAGAATATCTGAGGACTCAGGCAGGTAAAAAAGCTCCAATTTAAGCCTAAAGTGAGTTTGTTGTGCTAGTTGGAACAGTAAACAAATTTTAATAGCCATAGACAAATACTTTTTGGGTTATGTCCAGCTGAAATAGAGTTAAACTCTGCAAATAGATAAATTTTAAATTTTGATAATTATAGATTTCATTTTAGCACATGTCATTTTTTGGAAGCACATTTTGGAAGCACATGCAAAATTTGGCCGCAAAACATGTTTTAGAACACGTCGTTCAAGACATTTTGAGATTTGA
>NW_019399590.1:0-1186 GCF_000591075.1 Eurytemora carolleeae
AGATTGATTGAGGTTGGTTTGACCTCTCTAGAGGCCAGACGACTTCGTGGTGATTTAAAATAAAGACCTGGAAAATTCTACATGAATATGATAATGTTGATGAATCTTCATGGTTGAGCAGAACATGCGATACAGTGAACAGATTGACAAGACAATCCAATTGTAGTTTTAATTTAAATGTGAAGTAATTCAATTCTAACATCCAAAAAACTATTTTTCTATGAGAGTGATAATCCCATGGAACAGTTTGCCAGATTATGTTAAAGAGGCTAAAACTCAAACATTTTCAGGAACAGTTACGATGAACATGTAAAAAATTTCCTGCATATATAACGAAATAAATATACAGTTTAAAATAGCTTTTTCTTACCAAAACTGGTATCTTAGCGAAACCAGAACAATATAGAAATATAATAACAAGTGACCCAGCTCACACTGAAACCTTTCTGCAATATCTTTCGCTATTTAGATGAACCTATATAAACTCTGTACAAATTGTAAACTCTGTTCTGTTACAAAAAAAAGTTAAGGTGAAAATCAGCTGAAGTTAGAAACCTACTAAAAGATTACTCCAATAAAAATTTCTTTTTGTGTTAAAAATAAATTTACTTACTCACTTGTTTTATGAAATATCTAATCATCACTATTATAAATAAACTAAGAATAAAAATTGGCGATTTTAAAGATCCACTGACAGCTTCGAGTACATTTGTTGATCTTGTTTTATTTACAAAAGGGGGAGTCTAAACTGTTTATGTATGTTACCTATAGAAGGTCAATCGTAACGTTTGTGGTTGTAAATATAAACTTAATATGTAAACTTAAAACGTAATATCTCTCTTTTAAACTTTTTTTTTACAAAAATGTTACAAATATATGTATGGAAAATGTAAGATAAAAAACATAAAAATTTACATAATGCTTCTCGCATTTTACTCTCTATTTGATAGTAAATTTAAGTTTAGACTAGTAACTTCTCGTCTTAAGTTCTAAGAAATAATGGAATGAAAAGAAATGGAAGGACTACTCGTCTTTAAGGAACTTGATTAAAACATAATATAGCTGAGATGTCTTGTTCCTCAAATTAATTAATTTTTTGCCAAATACAACAGCTATCGCTAGGTGCTACTGCTACTATGCTATATTACGTATTAACAATCTTAAAAAAGCAGTGTTTGGAATTCAA
>NW_019399591.1:0-1210 GCF_000591075.1 Eurytemora carolleeae
AGAGGAAGCGGAGACAATCCTAGATTCAAGGTATTTCTAAAACTAACTTCAACTCTTTTCTGGAAATTCAATTCTGTCCCTCGTGCAAAACTTCATGTCTCTAATGAAATGGTGAACTGTAAAAGTCATAGAGAATAGAATATATATTAGAGTGGATTTAAGCAATCCTTCGGTATGAATTTTTTCAGTCCCTTTCAGCCTGAAAGGGAGTTCAAAGTTTACAAATCATGTAAATGTTCACAAATTATATGCAGTAGAGTACATCAATGCAGTATGTTCCCTAGACTATCCATTTAAATTTTGAATTTTTTAAAGCTGTTAAATAAACTTTTTAAAATGAATTAGGTGAATGAAAAAACTTGACTTATAGTTATAACGGAAAATCATAATTTATAAAGTGAAAGGCATAGAGCCTATGTGAAATGATCATTGGTCAACGATGATACCAGCCTATTTCATAATTTGATTTTCTTTTAATATTAATATTAGATTTTTTATAAAATGATGGTCCAGTGCCCAAAAGGTTATATAGCGCAAATATGTGAAGTACACCTGCAGTATGGAAGCAGTACAACAAAATGGCCGTTTTACATTTTTTTCTAGTAAATTCCACTCTAATATATATTCTATTCTCCTTGGTAAAAGTCTAGTTTTTTTACTGAATTTTTTATATTTCTTTCTTTTTCTATTTTAAGCAGCGATTTTGAACATTCACCACAAACTTTAAGGTTCTAATCTCTATATCTTTTCAACCTGATGTTGTAAACTAGCTTTTGATGGCTTAAACTTTTAGATATGGCGTATTAGCATATAGCATTTAGACTTTTAGATTTATCATAATTTAAGATTAAATATCAAATGTCTACAAAATCAGGGTGCGAAGACATAAAAGTATGAGAAGTTTGTGGGGAATATTCAATTCCTTTAATTATTTCTCTAACTATTACATGAAATAGCTAGCTCTAGCGCTAGCTCAAATCTGTAGCTTACTGTGATTTAAAGGTCTCACGCCCTCAAGCAAAAATCTATGAGAATTTTGCCAATTACTTCTTAAAACCCAAAGCTAACAAAAAGTTCTTAGTAGTGCTAAAATGTACATGCAAAAGGCTACAGAAAAGCATAAGTGAGTTAGAGCGGTAAAATCTAAACCCAAGGTGTTGCGACACTTCAAAGTCAATCCTGTCTTAAAAATTAATGAGACTGTTCATAA
>NW_019399592.1:0-1190 GCF_000591075.1 Eurytemora carolleeae
GCTAATTCATAATCCAAGGTTAACCCTATTCCCGCGAGGGGGGGTCAAATTGACCCCCCCCCAGCGTATCCTGGTTTTCAAGTACCCCAGCAGAGATAGGGTTAAAACCAACATGTTGGAGGCCGGAGGCTGTTTTATCATCTTCCTGGCTAGTTTATAATCCCAGGTTAGAACCAACATTTCGGAGGCCGGAAGCTGTTTTCTTATCTACCTGGCTAGTTTAGTATCCTAGGTTAGAACCTACATTTCGGAGGCTGTTTTGTAATCTACCTGGCAAGTTCAGTACCCCAGGTTAGAACCTACATTTCGGAGACTGTTTTGTTATCTACCTGGATAGTTCAGTATCCTAGGTTAGAACCTACATTTCGGAGGCTGTTTTGTAATCTACCTGGCTAGTTCGTTCAGTATCATAGGTTAGAACCTACATTTCGGAGGCCGGAAGCTGTTTTCTACCTTACTTAATCAGTATCCCAGGTTAGAACCAAAATTTCGGAGGCCGTAAGCTATTTATTTTTATCTAAGTGCAAGTACGATCAGTATCACAGGTTTGGACCAAAATATTGAGGATCAGAGGCTGTTTTTATCGAAGTTAAACCTTACAGAAATCCAACGTGTAGAAACCGCTACGTATAGCAACAAGACGTATTTTCAGGGAGAACATTTTTTATATTTTTAAGAAATTTAATAATCAGCGTAAAGTAGATATAATTTTCATGAAATCCTTTTATTTTTAATGGTAAAACGGAATTTTATGAAATCATATTAGCATTACTACAGAACTATTTTTTATACTTATAAGAAATTTTTTCTAAAATTAAACTGTAGATAGCATTTTTATAAAATATTTGTTTTTAATAGTAACACGCAATTTTATGTATAACTATATAAACATTCATTTATGTTGTCAGTACATAATAAAATCTGAGGAACATTAAATACAATTTAGAGAGCAGTACAAATGTACATGTTAAACTATTTTGCTCCTTTAATGTCTAGGGTATGTTAAAAAAATTGAAATTATGATAATGATAATGACAATGCTTTTCAAAAACGTTCAATTTCTCAAAAATCTATAAATAAATTTGGCTTGTCTGTGAAAATACGCCTTGTTGCTATACGTAACTGTTTCTATACGTTTGATTTCTATAAGGTTTTCTTCGTTTTTAACTACCTGGCTAGTTCAGTATCCC
>NW_019399593.1:0-1185 GCF_000591075.1 Eurytemora carolleeae
TTGTCTGAAACATGAAGTTAAATCATGTACCGACCAAATATTGGACAAAGTCAGTTTCATGGAGCCTAGTGAATCAACCTCCTCCTTGTCCCAGGTTATATCTCAGGTAACTGCTGTCTTGTCTGCTTGCTTATCAAAGGATGATGTGTGCGCTCATTTTGAGACTGTCCAAATTCATCAAGATCTCCCAAGTGGCTTATCTAGTCTAAATGCTTTTAAGAAGAAAACTGAAGGCAATAACATGGCCCTTGAGCCAAAGCATCCTTTTATTGTTGAACCTGTGACAAGAGGATTTAAACTAAGTTTCTTGGCACTCTCCTATATTATGAGATTTGTCAGTAAATTGAAGCACAGATTACATCTGAAACATAGAGAAATTTCGGAAGTTTGTCATGTTTGTAAACTTCAGTTTCTGCCAGGTGATACTCCATTTTTATTGGGACTAAATACTTCTTCCCAATTGCCTGGCCGGGAAGGTGTGTTCCTCTCACAGTATGACTGTTTCTTGGCTTGGAAAACAATTTGCAGGATTGCTACTCTTGAAGTTAAAGAAGTACTGACTAAGTCACAGAGAGCCAATTACGAGGAAAGTGAGGAAGGAATCTTATCTTATGGAGGAAGTTTAAGCCAGTTACATGAGATCAAGAATACCTTTGATGAAAAATTTCAATTTGTAAGACCTGTAGCTCTAGTTACAATTCAATTAACCTACGTAGTTGTAATGCATATGCATTGGTTGCATAATCACCCAGGTGTGGAGCTATTATTGCAAATGGTATTGCAAGTTATTTATGTTGAGAAGCTCAGAACCCTAGTGAAGTTCATTCGAAAATCTTGTCCACGCTGCAGATATCTTTTAAAGGAGACTATCAGAGTTGAAGTTTCCAACCAGCATCAGTTAGCTTACAGTTCTGCACCACCTTTATACAGTGCACAGATAGATGTTACTTGTGGATTTCTTGCACATGACATGCGCCAGCGAGTAACTAAGGCAGCTTATATTCTGGTCATTGTTTGCAACCTGACATCTGCTGTGTCCTTGACAGTTTTGGAAGATTTGCCTACAGATCAGGTCATGTTTGGATTAGAAAGACATGCAGCAAGACATGGCTGGCCAGTCTTTTTGCTTCCTGATAAACAATCTTCTTTTGTCAAACTAGAAGACCTCCGGATATCTTTTAGAGA
>NW_019399594.1:0-1187 GCF_000591075.1 Eurytemora carolleeae
TAGTAGATCACGCTAAATTAGATAACTTTCATTTAGACCAAAATCTTACATGTTTTCACTGAGGAGCTCATCTTTTTTAAAAGCTATTGAGAAGATCATAAAAGTTTTAATTTCTTATATGCACCCAACTTAAAACAAAACTATAGGAGTTGCATACTCAAAAGTTGTACTAGTAATTTGGTATTTGAACAATGAACATCTTAAAAATATTTGCAACAGTTTTTGTTAATATTTTGCTTTATTTATTTGTATTAACACATCGCTGGGGTTATTGTTATTGCCATTATTACATTTATTTATAATATTTTTTGTTTTGAGCAACAGCAAAATTTAAATATCATTTAATTGTTATTCATATTTTCGGCCCGTGTTTAATATAGATATTATGGATAGAGTGAAAAAAAATTCTTTTGTTCTTTTTGAGCAATTTAAAAAATAATTAACGCTTCCAGCATTGAGTAAGACTGCTTAGTGCTTAGTATAGTGGGGAATTCCCCTTTTTTAATGTTACCAGGGGGCGGAAACGTCATGTGAGGGTGTCTGTACCAAAAGAGTGTGTGTAAGGAATACCGAACCGAAGGCGTATACTGTAGGTTTATACAGTACATAAAAATATCTGTATTTGTACAAGGAGAGTGCATTTGTAATAGTTTTACTCAAAAATAAGTTTAATATACATGTAGTATATTATTTCATATTTTAGTCAACACTGTAAGCCAAATTTTCATGCAAAGAATATAATTTGATTTTTACAATAAACTACTCGTTATTAAATTTTAATTATAATTGACGACATTGTTCTGCAATTTCCTTGACTGTAGTCATGTTGTGTGTCAGTACCAAAAGAGTATGTGTAAGGAATACCGAACTCGTCTATAAATCAGTGCGACTGGCTAGACCAGCGCCGTTTCCTTTCCTTGTATTCCTATTCCCTGAGAGGGACACTTTGAAATACAGGGATATCCAATACACAGTGGAATGATTGTTGTCTAAGCTATTTTCTAGGATGGATTTGTAAAGTTTTACAGAAACATGTAAAAATTAGCTAAGATTATAAAACTTGCGGCTTTTCCAATTTAAAAAAAATGCGATGACTCTGCTTCTTGGTTATAACTGTGTGTGTCCCTTTAGCAGTAATAATACATAATAATTTGATTTAAAGTGTCTGGAGACGTAATTTCAAGTGA
>NW_019399595.1:0-1196 GCF_000591075.1 Eurytemora carolleeae
GATTCAACAGAGAAATGTTCTCAAGTCTCATTTCTCTTCTTGTGAGAAGCTTAGATGGTAGGTAGAGGAGAGTTGGAGATGAAGATAAATAGGGACTGAACTGTGGAGATAATTTCAAGTGACCCTGTATGATTCACAATAATATCCTTGAAACTTTAATCTGATCAATCAGGAGAGGAGGTGAGATCCAACACGAGTAACAAGAGAGAATTAGAGATCGTCAGAAAAGGTATTGAACGAGCAGAGAAGAAACTAAGGCAAATTATCTCAGTTAATCTGACTGAGAGTTCAAAGAATATTTCTCTGATAAGAAAACACAAGATGAGTGATGTTCCAGCGATCCACGCTGTTGTGGAAAATATTTAGAAGTCTCTGCAGAAGTATGTGAAGTTCCCAGGGGTGGATTATGATTACATTTTTTTTTCCTGGCTTGAAAAGTCTGTATTTCTGATAATTTTTTTCATTGTTTCTGAAACAAGAAACGCGCAAGTAACTTTTGTTGAAAACCCGAAATTGATAATAAACAGTTTTTTAAAGAAAAACATGAATTTCTAATTTATACTTTATCAGACAAAGGTTTTAAGTGTTCCAATTTTAATCACATATTCAACTCTATCAATGACTGCCACTTGAAATTATTGTTGTCACGTGATGCAGACGAAAATCACGTGACCAGTATACTACACTGTTATTGGCTCAAGGATATAATGCAAAGAAAGTTATTTCAAGGGTGTACGAATCTTTTGTACTGCAGTGTACTGTCTCTGGGCGGTGAATGGAACACAAGACGGATGTCAAAGCTTGACATGGGATCCTTCTATCACATAAAAAATCAATGAAATATTTTGGTCATCTAGGAAACTATTATGTGAATTATCAAAATTATCAAAATTTAATGCTTTTAACCTCCTTGGTAACTAAACGAACACTGATGCATCTATTCTTGTTTACAAATTCAATTCAATATGTACGCAGAGTATACGCAACTGCAATTAACTTTCCTTGCATTACAACCTTGCATTGGCTGAATTCTGGTGATGTTATACGGACTACACGGACAATTTGAATTTATATTATTAATTATATCTATTAAAAGTGCAAAATCAAAATTAAAAAAATTATAATAGGAGCAAACCTGAGATTCTCAGGCTCCAGTGGGATATCGTCGTTTTCAGATTGGTTGCGTATTTGTTAAA
>NW_019399596.1:0-1184 GCF_000591075.1 Eurytemora carolleeae
GAGACATTACAGACACATCTTTGCAGCCATTTACCATTTTCATAAAACAAACTCTAGCAGACATAATAATATTTGAAATCAAGTATTAAATTGCTAATCCTTAACAAAGACGATATCGAATTCGTCACTCACTTCCCACGCTTATTGGTAAAATATATATAGATGTAATTTACAGGTTTGATAATGATGCATCAAATTTTGAGACCGGGTCGATCTTTTTAACCTCATCTTGATTTCATAGCCACAATTATATTTCATATTAAATTGAATTGTCATGAGCACGGGACCCTTACAACTGTGGAATAAGATAACGACTGTTAGACTCAAGCAATAGATTTTAACGATTGAACATGAAACACGGCAATTGAAAAGATTCATTTCAAAATCAATTTCAAGCTACAGATTGTCCCACGAAACTTGACTGTTGGTAAATAGTTTAGAATGTCTTCTTCCATAATTTGTTAAGTTGGTTAATACCAAAGATAACAATCAAATCTTATATAGGCGTCATAGCAATATTAACTTAAAGTAAAATATATTTGAGCAAAAGATTTTTTAAACGAATTAAACTGCATAAAACCTAATAAAGTGTATGAAAGGCGACATTCAAAACTATTTACCAACTGTCATGTTTCGTGGGACAACCTGTATCAACATTAAATACACTTAAGAATAATGTAAATGTCGTCTTCCTTTTCAACAGTTTTATATGGGATACCACTTTACAACTAAATTGTTCGTTTATTAACAACATTAAAGTATGTCAAAGGAAATTTTTATGTCGATTTTCAAAAAAAAAAAAAACAGCCAAGAAATAATACAAAATCAAACTGAAATTTTATTCAGCCTGCGCTTTTAAGACAGAAAAGGTTACTTGATACTCACAAAGGATAATTTCACTTTAATTTAACTGCATAAAATCGGTGTACAATCATTTTTATGTCTATTTATTTTCAAAGGGTTACCCACAAAGAATGAGACTTATAGACAGCTGTACAGAATTGTTGACCACAAACCTAACCCCCCTCCCCCTCATGTAATATTGTCTTTACCAGCCCCAAATCCAAACCAAATAATTTCCTCCGACTCTACCTCTCTACCCCGACAAAGGAAAATTGAAACAGTGATACGTCTAACTAGAAAAAATCAAATCCAACTTTGCAATCCATAGAAATTTACACTTA
>NW_019399597.1:0-1244 GCF_000591075.1 Eurytemora carolleeae
GAAAAGAAGTGGTTTAACTAAGTCTACACAGTTCAACTATTTCTCGCTATTTATCAAATCTGCTTGTTTGAGAACTTATTGTAGTTTATTATTATTAGTCCATTTCTTGAAATTATAAGGTAAACTAAGTTATTCACTGCTAATCAAGATGTGAACCCTCTCACTAAAAAATCGAGTAATATTTGCCAATTACTCCTTGAAACTTAATCTTAACATGTATAAGCCTAAGGCTACACAGAAGTATAAGTAAGTTGTTGTAAAACTGAAGGCCAAAGCAATGCGACACTTCAAACTTGAGCTGGTTAAAAACTTTCAGAGATGTCAATATCTCAGTGTATTCAAGGTAACTGAAATTCAAGGTTGTTTCCATAATTTGCCTTAACATACATTTTATCAAAAAGTTTGAAGGAAAAGTTTCCTTAAAGGGAGTAACCGGCTGTGTAATATAGTTGAACTGAGTATGCAGTGTTGTGGAAAACTTCTTTCGGATTCATTTGAGACATATTAAACTTTTTAAAGATCTGTAAATCCTGTGGCCGAATTTAAAGAATTTGAGCGGCGGTTTAAATTTAAGCCACGGTTTAATTATGGTTGGTTTTACTTAAAATTGTATCAAATGTTTCAAGATTTAAGCCGGCGCTTAATTTAAACCGGGTTTTGGCGGATTTAAACCGCGGCTCAAATTCTTTAAATTCCATCTCAGAGCGCAAATTCGACGTTCAAAACTCCTACTTTGGGGGTGGATACGTTTTTAGAATTTAGTTTTTTTTAAATTATTAAATAACGACAACGAAAAATAAAGTAAATACAGTAATCTAATTAGATGGTTAGGAACATATTTCTCAAAAGAAATTTGTCAATAAATCAATGCTAAAATCGATTATTTCTTATCTTCTTTGAATTTATTCGCAGATCTCTTCAAATTCTTTAAATGTCGTCTTTTCAATAATAATTCTAGAAAATCTTCGAAAATCTTTGTGAATTATGAGTAACCAGAATAATGAGAAATTAGAAACTAATAATTGAACAAGATTACGTATTTTCGATGATAAGATTAATTTTTATTTTCTCAACATGTTCCTATACTTGACGTCTGTGTTTATTGTAGAACTTTTTTTATGTTTTATGTCGTCGTTATTTAATAATTTCAAAAAAACCAATTCTGAAAACGTATCCATCCCCAAAGTAGGAGTTTTGAACGTCGAATTTGCGCTCAAACTCAGGATTTACAGATCTTTAAAAAG
>NW_019399598.1:0-1179 GCF_000591075.1 Eurytemora carolleeae
AGAGGAATGCATTATTATTGAGCGTTTTTAACCATTTCCTTTCAAACGACCCTTCATGCGTAGAGTGACTTATCCGATTTACAACAGTACCCTTCAAACCTTTGCCTGATCACGGATGACGGACTGATCCCAATTAACCTATAGAAATGCTTGAAATTGTTGAACAGTGAATTTTTAAGCTGTTTTATATTTAAGAAATATTTATACTTCAAGAAGTGGCAGGAAATAAATATTTTCTGGAAACCGCTTTGAGCATAGAATATTTGATATTTTCGAGGCTTGAAGCCATAGATTAATAAAAACACAAATAGAACACTAGAATTACAAGACAGAAAAAGAGCTTGTTCTACGCCGCCGTAACTTCTTTGGGCTTCTTAATCAGGGTTATTGTGAACGAAAAACCCTTAAATCTTAAGATAAGACGACGTCTGTGTTCTATATGTGTTGTTATTAATCTTTGTTTGAAACCTTAGTTGAGTTGTGCTAATGTACACTCCCGTTTACGAAAAATATATATAACGCTATTTGAGACAAAACACTTGGCCTCTATTATCAGTCATAGGTTAAAAAGGTGTCGATGTAAATCGGGCATTGCTAAAAATGTCAAGGTCTACCTTTTTATCTTCTTACTTACTTTTATAAAATATTCTGTTTTTATGACATCTAAAAAAAAAATTTTCAAAAAAAGAAAAAAGTCCAAAAAGCTCTTCTTTAGTTATTTTTAAATCGTATTTTAATATTTCTATAGTAGACATCAATGAGATTTGCTCTATCTTTTGTTTAACAAATTGAAATTACTTGACACCAAACTGCGCCAAAACTAAAAAAATAAGATACATTTTTTCTTTAAAAACTGTTAATAGTTTTATTTCAAGCATAGCTGAAATTTGATGAATTTCTCGATTGTTATTTTCTGAACAAAAGAGATATCAAAATTGTTGCTGAATTTCTTTAACAAGACGGATAACGAAAGTCCTTTCCCGGTAAAAAAGAGAAACAAAAACTATGCTTAAATAACCAGTTCTAAATTTCTTAACAATAGGTCAGGAAATGATTCAATTAAAAAATTATTTGCAAATTCATTGGTAAATAGGTGGTAAATATATAGAAAAATAGAAACTAGCTTATTTTAACTAGAAAACGTCGACATTGAAGTTATTTCTACTTAAAAATACCAGA
>NW_019399599.1:0-1178 GCF_000591075.1 Eurytemora carolleeae
TATAAAGATTAAGTTTTTATGAAAAAACCAAAATAACATCTTCATATTTATTAAAAATTAACAAAAAAAGTAATTAAGGTGTAATTAGTCACTATCAACTTAGCCATTTGAGAATTCATTAAGAGGCTTTTTTTTAGTTTATATAATTTAAGGTGCAGGGTCAGGGTACCCCGCTCTGCCTTCAATAAAGAAGTTGTATGAAGAAATTTATGTTCAGCAGATTCCAGAAAAAAATTAATGAGGCAAGAGTGGACCTGAGCTTGCAAAAGATATACATACTGCTGTTTACAATGAGGTCACCAAATAAAAAAATTCTTCCTTTTCAAAATTAGTCGTGAAATCAATGATACACAAACAAGAATGAGAGAAGTGAAAAACAGAGATTATCAACAACCACCAGCTATTAAATAGTTTATGCAAAATTATGTTTTACTAAATGGATCTGTAAAGTAAATATCAACACTTTGAGGTATATTGCATACATAAAATGATCCGCTTTAAGGGCTATTAATTGCGCCACATTTCCTGTTAACAACTTTAGTGTTGAATTCCGAAAGTGGATTGAACATAAATATAAATGAACTTGCATGTAATTTTTTTTCAAAAACGATTGCTTTTCCAAAGACGACCGTTTTAATAACTTCGTCATTTCGTTAAGGATGGTTAACAATAACAAACCTTCATTAAGGATCGTTAACATAATTGTCAATGAATTTTTTTTTCATAAACGATCATTTTTTCAAAAGTGATCGTTTTTATAAAAACAATCGTAAAAAAACTGTTGCAAATTGTTTTTATAAAAATGATCCTTTTCAAAAACGGTCGTTATTCATTTTCTAAAAGTTCAAAACAAGTGGGTCATTTTTAAAAACCATCGTTTTTTCGAAAACAATTGAAAAACGAAACAAAAAACGACCAACAACCCTACTCCTAACACATCCCTTCTGTCAACAACAAAATTAGGTAATAATTAATCAAAAAAAACATTCCAACAATGCCCTAGCAACCTGAGGACATCCTAAGGACCTCCTGCAGACATCCATAATTACCAATGGGACATCCGGCGATGTTGTATTTTAGATGTTGCGGACGTTTAATCCACAGCTTCTTACGTCCTCTCGACCTAATTTTGGAAGTCAAAATGACGTCACTTTGGACGTCCAAATGACTAAACTTTT
>NW_019399600.1:0-1173 GCF_000591075.1 Eurytemora carolleeae
ATATATTTGATATTATACTAGATATTAGAAATAAACTCATGCACATACCGCTAATAGTTAGTAATTTGCACGTTCATGGCATTACAGGGATTCAATGTTTACGGACATTAGCAAGGATTAGAAACTATAGGATTAAATTGGGAGGAGTATTAGAACATGGGATTATATTGGGAGGTATATTAGAACATAGGATTAGATTGGGAGGTATATTAGAACCTAGGATTAGATTGGGAGGAATATTAGAACCTAGGATTAGATTGGGAGGAATATTAGAACCTTGGATTAAATTGGAAGGTATATTAGAACCTGGGATTAGATTGGGAGGAATATTAGAACCTGGGATTAGATTGGGAGGAATATTAGAACCTGGGATTAGATTGGGAGGTATATTAGAACCTAGGATTAGATTGGGAGGTATATTAGAACCTAGGATTAGATTGGGAGGTATATTAGAACCTAGAATTAGATTGATAAGAATATTAGAACATGGGGTTAGATCAAGAGGAATAGTAGAACCTGGGATTATATTGGGAGTATGTTAGAACCTGGGATCAGATTGGGAGGAATACTAGAACCAGAGATTAGATTGGGAGGAATATTATAACTTGGGATTAGATCAGGAGGAATATTAGAACCTGGGATTATATTGGGAGGTATATTAGAACTTGGGATTAGATTGGAAAGAATATTAGAACATGGGATTAGATTGGGAGGAATATTAAAACTGGAATGAGATTGGGAGGAATATTAGAACTTGGGATTAAATTGGTAGGAATATTAGAACATCGGATTAGATTGGGAGAAATATTATAACATGGGATTAAATTGGAAGGAATAATAGAACTTGGGATTAAATTGGGAGGAATATTAGATCTTGGGATTAGATTGGTAGGAATACTAGAACCTAGGATTAGATAAGGAGAACTATTTGAACCTGGGATTATATTAGGAAAAACATTAGAACACGCGATTAAATTGGGAGGAATATTAGAACTTGGGATTAGATTGGGAGGACTATTATAACATAGGATTAAATTGGAAGGAATAATAGAACTTGGGATTAAATTGGGAGGAATATTAGAACCTAGGATTAGAATGGGAGGAATATTAGATCTTGGGATTAGATTGGTAGGAATACTAGAACCTAGGATTAGATAAGGAGAACTATTTGAA
>NW_019399601.1:0-1206 GCF_000591075.1 Eurytemora carolleeae
TTAATACAAAATTAATTAATAAATGAAAATTTTGTTTGTTTAAAGGGAGTGACCGGCTATGTAAGGTAGTTGAACTGAGTATGCAGTGTTGTGGATTCTTATACAACTTTTTAAAGATCTGTAAATCCTGAGTTTGAGCGCAAATTCGATGCTCAAACTCCTACTTTGGGGGTGGATACGTTTTCAGATTTAGTTTTTTTTAAATTATTCAATAACGACGACACACAATGTAAAAAGTTCTACAATAAACTACAGACGTCATGTATAGGAACATGTTGAGAAAATAAAAATTAATCTTATCATCGAAGATAAGCAATCTTGTTCAATTATTAGTTTCTATGTTCGCATTATTCTGGTTTCTTATTATTCACAAAGATTTTCGACATTTAAAGAATTTGAAGAAATCTGCGAATACATTCAAAGAAAATTAGAAACTTAATATAATAATGAAAACGAAATAATCGATTTTAAAATTGATTAATTGACACATTTCTTTTGAGAAATATGTTCCTAACCATCCAATTAGATTACTGCATAATTTTTACGTTATTTTTCGTTGTCGTTATTTAATGATTAAAAAAAACTAATTCTGAAAAAGTATCCACCCCTAAAGTAGGAGTTTTGAACGTCGAATTTGGGCTCAAACTCAGGATTTTCAGATCTTTAATAAGTGTAATATGTCTCTAATGAATCCGAAAGAGAAGTTTTCCACAACACTGCATACTCAGTTCAACTACCTTACATAGCCGGTCACTCCCTTTAATAAGTTTTAGACTGAATACTATTTCTAATTTTGATTAAGAAATTTGAAAAGAAAATAAACTGATTATGTTACTATGTATCTTTGCAACCTGACGGAGCGGCGTTTAGTTTTCGACATTTCAATCTCTGAAATTGCATCACAAAAAAATATAAATGATCTACGAGAATATGTCAGCAGGTTGCAAAGATATAAGAATTAGAAAAATTTAGGTAGAGGAAAACATTTATTTTCTTTAGCTACGAAAATACAAAAAAAAAATTAAGTTGAGTTTTTGCTCCAAACTGTAATTAAATAATAAAACTTTACAACCTAAAAACCCTTGAAATTTTAAACTTTGATTTTTGAAGCTAACAGAAATCATAGTTTGAATTATCAATGGTCTACTACATTTGGTTGCAAAGATATAGGGATTAGAAAACCTGAAATTGTTGCAAGAACTCTTT
>NW_019399602.1:0-1171 GCF_000591075.1 Eurytemora carolleeae
GAACCGATCGGGCCCAAATCTTGTGTGGGACATCACAGTCCCAGGGAAGGTTTATAGATGATCAAAATTTCACTAATGTGCCTCTAACAAAATTTGATTTTGAAAATCCACGAAATTATTTTTAGAAAATCCGGAACATTTTTGTTTTTGATTTACAATGTATACGTACAAAGAGAAAATGTTCACAATCGAAATAGAAGTTAGGCGCGAAGCGCCCTATAAGCCTAGATAAATATATAACGACCAGATATACGGGAAAATGCTAAATCATTTAGAAAATACCCACCAAAACTAAAATAGACATTTTTGTAGTTGAAAACCAAAAAAAAAACTTCAATCAATCATATAAATAAAAACATTTAACAACACAAAAATCAATGGAACAGCTTTGTTTTTGATGCAAGTTTTATGAAATTTTAGCTAGAAATAAGAACCAGAGTTGTCGTTTACGGAACTTTGCCCAGTGTGTCCTAGATGGTTGAACAAGAATGTCAGGAAGGGTTGAACTAACAAGATTATAGAGTTGGACAGTAGAATTATAGATGATGAAACCTGAGGTGTAATCAGTCTGAGAGTTAAAGAAAATATTTAGGTAGACATAAAGATGGGCATTGTTTTTGAGACCGACCAACGATTTTCCAAACGTTGGTGTTGTTCAGAAAAGAAAAAAGCGAATAATGGATGAATGCCTTGGATTGTTTAGAGAAATGAAAAACTGACGAAAAAACGTTTAATTTTAAATCGTTTGATTGTTCATGAGCGATTTCTAATTCGTTTGTTTAAACAAACTTATTAAATGATTAGTTTTTACTGAACAAAACGAATGTTCCGAAAGATTTTTAAAAAATTATTGTTTTTTACCAAAAAAAAGATATTCTCGATCAAATTTGTTAAAAATTAAAAAAATTTTGAACGAACGATTTTACCAAAACAAACGATATTAATGAACGATTGTTCAGTGAGAAAACGAACAAAGTAGACGGTAAATGAAAGATATTTTTTAGAACATAGGAAATCAATTTTTTTAACGATTGAAAAACGAAATGGATCGCTCTCGAACAATTAACGAACGAAATTTAAAAAAGCCGAACGCGCCCATCTCTAGGTAGATTGGGGAGGAAATATTTTGAGTAGAGGAGGAGATTAAATATTTGGGATGGAGAAAGGAGAG
>NW_019399603.1:0-1179 GCF_000591075.1 Eurytemora carolleeae
AATAACAACTCATATTAATATTTTTTTATAAATACAATATACGCTCCACCAAAGACAGAGCAGAAGACTTTCCATTGTTACTAAACTAAAATATAAAGGGGAACCGTTGTGAATGGGTATCATTGTCACGTGATACAGACGGAAATCACGTGACCAGTATACTGCACTGCCGTTGGGTGAAGTTCTGGTGACGTAATACAGACTATACGGACTATATGAAATAATATTATCAATTTTATCTATTAAAAATGCAAAACAAAAATTTAAAAATTACATTGGGAGCAAACCTAAGATTTTCAGGGTCCTGTGGGATATAATCATTTCCAGATTGGTTGCGTATTTGCTGAATATGATCTGTTAAAACCTACTACTTTCATTCAAAATCGTATATCTATGAATTTTCGTATAATTTGGACACAGTATTATATCAATTTCTCGAGACAGGAACATCAGATAGATGTCTAATATGTATCGTTCAACGCCTGATATTGTCAGGTTTCATCCTATACCCCCTTTCATTTTTCCTTTACAGTCCCTTTAAATGAAACTCTGAATAACTTCCGCATTGTTAATAAAATAAAATGTTAAGAGGAACCGTTGTGAATGGAACATGTAAAACTCCGTCGGCAGTCTCTTTAATTAAAGGGACAGACCGGCAGTCTCTTTAATTAAAGGGGACAGTCTCTTTAATTAAAAGGACAGACCGGCAGTCTCTTTAATTAAAGGGACAGACCGGCAGTCTCTTTAATTAAAGGGACAGACCAGCAGTCACTTTAATAAAAGGGACAGGCCAGCAGTCTCTATAATTAAAGGGACAGACCGAAAGTCTCTTTAATTAAGATAAAACCTGGAGATGATTAAATAAACTTAATTTCAAGTTACCCTCCGGGAAATGAGGGCAATGCCTGATTTACAACGGTACCCTTTAAACGTTTAAATCGAGTAAAGAGATCTGTGTTAAAAACTCTTGATGTTCGTAGAGTTATGAGAATAAATCTGACAACCTTGATCAGTCAAAGGTTTCAAGGGTACCGTTGTGAATCTGACATTACCATCTTTGTATGGAGAGTCACTTAAAATTACGCGTACAGTCCCTTTAAATCTCCAACCTTGAGAGCAAGAAAGTCCTGGTAGATTATTTCCTCTGGATCCTGCCAAGTCAGATCAACCTGAAGATTT
>NW_019399604.1:0-1182 GCF_000591075.1 Eurytemora carolleeae
AGGGGTCAAAACGGTATTCTAGAAATTTACTAAAGTTTACCTTGCATTCAGGATCAGCAAACTGATGGGAAAAAGCAGGGATTGATAAGAAAAGAAAACTAGGAAATACCCATCCTTTCTTCATGGTTCGGCTTGTAGGTCATCGGTTCGCGTGGTTAACTTTAGATTTTTACATTTACTATTTTCTCACTAATAGCTTGACTCTGACATTAGTTATATTTAGCCAACGACATGTAGAATCAGCAGAATGGCTCAGTTTTATTGACAATTTGGGTATTGAGCTTTCACAAGTTACAAAAATGAGTAATGAACTGACCCAACTTTGAAATCGTCTTTGCTTAGATTTCAAATTGTAATTGTCAATCAATGAATAGCAATGTAATACTGCGCTTTTGCCGCAGTCAGTTATTTTTCTTATTTACTCTCTACAGACATATGTTTGGACCAATAGAAAACCAGAAGAAAATTTCCCAACCAATCATATTATAAATATTTTATATTTCATCTAACTCCGCCATTTCTGGACAAAAATAATAACATAGAAATTATTTTAAATTCTGTAGTTTATAAATCAATCAATCATTTATTCTAAAGTTGGCGATATTAGAATTTTATTTTTAGATATATTTTACGAGAATGCGAAATATTTCTTTTCTAAAGGGGTCGTCCTAGAAAACAATTTTTGGACCCCCCTCCCCCCGGGCTCTCACCCCCTCCTATCGATTTTGTACGTTACCACTTTTTTCATCAATTATTAATTAAATTATAGTATTTATCTAGGGTTAGGTTAGGTTAAGACACTTTCTGGGTAATTTCCTAGAGAGCGATTTTTGGACCCCCCCCCCGGGTCCCCCCCTCCTATCAATTTTTGTACATGGATCTTAAATGTAAGAGGATCTTAAATGTAAGACATGTGGCCGCAGCCCTCGGCCCCCCTAGCCTGTCCTAGCCGCAGCGCTCGGCCCAGAAAGCATCTTAACCTAACCCGTGGCCGCAGCGCTCGGTCCAGAAAGTGTCTTAACCTAACCCTAAATAAAAGGAATTGTCATAATCTAAACGAACCCGTGGCCGCAGCGCTAGGCCCCCTAGCCTGTCCTATCCGCAGCGCTCGGCTTAAGTGTCTTAACCTAACCTAACCCTAAATAATAAGAAATAAATAATAATAAATTTGCTGAAAAATAA
>NW_019399605.1:0-1169 GCF_000591075.1 Eurytemora carolleeae
AGGGTTTAAGATAAATTTAATTTTACAAAAAATATAACCTTACAGGGTACCTTAGGTAAAATATTTACGAAGAGAACGAAATATTTGGTGTACATCCTAAAAAGACATTTGAGCATCTGAGTTTTATCCTTGTATTACTATATAAATGAATTCTCATCTAATATTTCCGGATTCCCATTTTTCTAACAATTGCTCTTAAAAACACAATTTAAACTGAATAACTATAAGGTCGGATTCTACATGTCATTGGCAGACATAAAGTGTTATTCTTTAAAAATGGTAGGATATCACGGGAAATAAGCATTGAAAATACTATCTTGAGCAGAAAACGATGAAAAATTATGAAAAATCATGTTTTTTCCGGTACGTTATGCCAATTATTGAGTGAAATATACAAGCTACGCAATACTGCAATAGTGCAAAACATACCAGCCTTACTGCAGAATCTGACCCTATGTTTTCTTTCTTAAGTTTAGACCTTTAACTGAGGCCGGTCTTTCTACAGATAGTGGACGTGTAGTTCACGTACTTTGGAGGGTGATAATTTGGCCGCTAGATGTCTCCCGTGAGTTATTTATGGACGGACAGTTTCTCACGCCATACGGTATCTGGATCATTAGCCGTGCATTAGCCGTACTGTGGCCATGATTTATTTCAGAAAAGGTGGCAGCACTAATCAAAGTAGCTTTCTGATTTCATTTCATAAATTGATTGCAGTGTCTTGTTTTTAAGATCCATTATGAATTTGAAATTAAATCAAAGTATAATTTCTTACGTTTAAGATAGTTTGCTGCGTTCAAATCAAATTCGTAATAAGCTTTCCCTTTTTTTTCGTCGATAGGGGTCGCATATGTATGTGTTTATGGTCGGACAATACTCGGACACTGATAATTCATGGAAGAACGCGTTTGAACAAAACACTATTTCTCCGTACATTTCACGACCAATATAGAAGACGTCAAGTTGTCGACAAATGTAGTTTATGGAAGGAACGGCCTCTGGTGTTTTTAAAATCAATTGACAAAAAAAACAGGATTAGGAACTATTATGTGAATTTCAAGAAGACAGGGGCAAAACAATGATGCTCAATATTATCTTTTAAGGCTTAATTTTACACCAAATAATTCTTTCTCTTCATGAATCTGTTAGCTAAGGTACCTGGGAGAACC
>NW_019399606.1:0-1168 GCF_000591075.1 Eurytemora carolleeae
CACCAAGAACATTTTTTAAGGGTTTAGGGCAAAATAGGGTTTTGGCCTGCTGCAGCTGGTCCAAAATTTGTTTCATGAGAGAGGCTGAATGCAAAAAAAACGGACGGATAACTTTCTATTATTTTTATGCTATTTTCAAACATAAATGAGGATGCAAAAAAAACATGAGTTCATGCAAAAGAATTTTTTTTTTGGAGACCCCCCCCCTCCCTTATAGGTTACGTCTACTGGATATAATACAGTTCTCCTAATTGGGCCATGGTTGCATCTTCTTACTTAGATCTGATAAATCAAGATAAAAAGTCCACTCTTGGATTCTTATGATAATTTCTTTCCTCTAAACCTGAGTACAAGTCAGGCAGGGGTGAACGTTTTTTTTTGAGATATTGTCCAAAAAACTTAAACCTTTAACAAAGAGCATTTTGTTTTTAATTCTTAAAATAAGCACTTTCGAATTTTGATTCGCCAACTTTTTTAACACAATTAGATAAATCAAAATGAGAAATTATTTTAAATGAAAAAGTTAAAATTTTCTTTTATCCGTTAGGGGGGATATATTCCCCTGAAAGAAGGTCAAAAAGAAACTAGTTGATGATATATCACTGTCTCCTTATATATAGGTTTACCTAGATCTTCTATTACATATTCTTTCTGTCTCTAGATGTATATTTATTTGTTTATTACAACCTTTCGAAATGTAAAAGCTTTCTCGAGGGAAAAAAGCACGAAAAAAAAACCAAGAATATACATATATACAAGAAAGAAAAGGAAACATGTTTATTTTTTAATATATTTTTTCTGGTGGCGGGGTAGGAACAGAGAAAATAAAAACGGGGGAGAGGAAAAGGAGAATAGGAAAGGGGAAATGGTTTGAAATGAGAAGAAAGAATTGGGAGGGGAGAAGAAAAAGGGGATGAGGGGTTTAAAAAGGGGAAAGGAAAAGAAGAAGAGAAGGGAGGGGGGTAGGGTTAAAAAGGGAATAGGAAGAGAAGGAAGGGGGAGAGGTCTGTAAAGGGAATAGGAAGAGAAGGAAGAGGGGGAAGGTCTGAAAAGGGAATAGGAAGAGAAGGAAAGGGGGAGGTCTGTAAAGGGAATAGGAAGAGAAGGAAGGGAGGAGGTCTGTAAAGGGAATAGGAAGAGAAGGAAGAGGAGGTCTGTAAAGGGAATA
>NW_019399607.1:0-1191 GCF_000591075.1 Eurytemora carolleeae
TCCCTGTACACTGTACACTACCTGCAGAAGTACACAAAGGTCCCTGTACACTGTACACTACCTTCTGAAGTACACAATGGTCCCTGTACACTACCTGCAGAAGTACACAATGGTCCTTGTACACTGTACACTACCAGCAGAAGTGCACAATGGTTACTGAACACTGTACACTACCTGCAGAAGTACACAATGGTTCCTGTACACTGGAACTTCTTGATTCTTCCCATGAGAGAACTGCTTCGTTCATGTCTTAATAATATGATTGTTAATTTCATTTTAATAATTAAAATAACTTTATAAATAACTAGCTGTTAGACCCAGCGTTGCCCATAAAAAACATACATTTTGAAGAGAAAAAAGTTCGATTTGTTTTGCGTATGTCACCCCCGGGCTACCTGTGTCCACAAAAAAGTTCAGCCCATTCGGCTATAGGGAACATATATGCGAATGTTATGCTTTATTACATGAATAATACCAATTGAAAAGAAGTCGGGCATGGCCAGGAAACATAAATATACGTATGTGACATTTTTCATCGATTTTTTACAAATATGATATATGTTTGGATATTGGCGTACAGGTTTTTTTTCTAGGGTGGGTGCTTACATTGTTTGACATTAATTCTTGTTTAACTTACTTAGTATGTTTCTCTAGGGCACCATGTTCTTCTAGAATAGTATTGTAAACATCAGATTCTGAACAGGACATGCATCTTCTCCGGGCTTCACGGTGTTGATCAATCGGACTCCTGGATTATAAAGTTGCCTAATTCGAAACATAAAAATACGTGACATGTTTGTTTGATTTTCAGCAAATATTTTAAATGTTTGGATAAGGTCGTATACAGGATTTTTTCAGGGAGGAGGGCTTAATATTTTTTACATTTCAGGGGAATCATTATTATGAAAAAATAGTTCATTTTATTTTAAAGAACTTCAATTAGAATGTTTTGTAAAGAGGGGGGGGAGGTTCTGGATGATTTAATTGTCTGTAACCTACATACACTCCTGTATGCCGGGTCCATTAGCACCTGATCCAATCAGGGTTCAGTCATGTGTTTGTTGTCTATTCTGAACCAATAGAAATAGTATGGCGGTAACATCTATCTTTCTATCTATCTCAAATTATCCAATTAGAGTTATGAATCCTTCAATCGGCGCTATCATTAAATGGAAATATTTACTTCTACTG
>NW_019399608.1:0-1221 GCF_000591075.1 Eurytemora carolleeae
TGGGGGTTGGACCTGTTTTATAGATAGGAGGGGAAAGGAAATTGGAAAAGGGAAAATTAGAGTGACGGGGAAAGCAAGAGGTGTAAGAAGGGTAGGTAGGGGTAGGAGACTAGGAGTAAGGTGACAGAGTAGAAGAAAAGGAAAGGATAAATGGAGAAGGGATTAGAAGGGACGGTGTAAGCAGAAAGAGAGAAGAAGGACATACAGAAGGATGGATACAGGAAGGCGCAAAAACGAAGGATGGAGGAAAGGGGGGGATGTAGGAAGGGGGGAGAATAGAAGTAGGTTTCACTGAATTATCAATTGTACTCTTTCGGTTTTCAAAGTATTAATGCAAAATAGAAACGCGCGGTGCTTTGTTTTTGTTTTTGTTTTTATTATGAACGTGTGTAATGATATAAATAAAGACTGCGTAGACACTTAAAGAACTGTCGGTGAGAAGGTTCTACACTGTACAGAATTGGTACCAGGGAATAGGGAATATTACACTATTCGTGTTATTGGTACACTTTTCTTGCCTGGATACTTACGTGTTTTTGATGCAAATAATTTTACTAGACACTTATCAAATCCCTAATTAAGTGAAATGGGTCTGTTTACATTTCATAATTGCTGTGTTTCATGCTCATTAAACCATTTAAAGTCATAACTTGAGCATAAATGTCGTCTTCCTATCTTAGAGTTTTTCTGGTTATCTATATATAAACTAGGCTTTTATGGCGCTTCGCGCCCATCTTCTTTTTCAACTTTTAATTGTGGCTTTATCTCTGAATTTCTTCTCAATTTGTACATTATAAAACAAAAACAAAAAAGTTTGCGGATTTCATTATATTTTTTTGCGCATTTTCAAAATTTTAAAAAAATTAAAAAATATTAAACACAAGTTTGTAAAATTTTGATCATTCATAAACATTCCCTGGGGTCATTAGATGACCCACAAAAAATTTGGGCCCGATCGGTTAAGCCGTTTTGACGTTTATTGGATACAAACAAACAGACAAGCCAAATTTATCAATAAACTAGCCTTAGAGGTCGCTTCGCGCCCATCTTCTAAATTAATTGTGAACATGTTCTCTTTGTGTACATCGTAAAACAAAACAAAAATAATTCGCGGATTTTCACAAAAAATTTCGGGGATTTTCAAAATTTTCAAAAATTTAATGAAGATCAAATTTTGATGGAGACAAATATTTGAAATTTTGATCATTCATAAACCTTCCC
>NW_019399609.1:0-1178 GCF_000591075.1 Eurytemora carolleeae
AGATTAAATTCATGAGGACAACAAGTAATATTTAATCTGGAGATTAAGAAAAAGAGTGGATCAAGCATTAATTCTAATATCCACCATTCTAAAGTTCCCAGCTCAGGGCCCATGGGGAGGAATACCTAAGATAAAGATATTTTTTTAAAGATCCTCAAATTCAAAGTACCCACAATGGATATCGAGATCAAGGAATCTAATTTTGTAAGATTACCAAATAAATTTCTTTCCATACTTGTGTGTAAATTCAAAATGTCAAAAAGTCATAACAGTAATGTCGTAAAAAATATACCTTCTTCCCTAACTGAGATTTATATCTAATTTAAAATTTGATAAAAAACAAACCACCAATTGCAATAAAAAAATAAAGAAGCTAATACTGATTTTATTTGATAAATATCACAGTGCATTTAAATAGAATAATAATATTGATAATAATGATACAGTGGTCACCAGAATACAGCGGACATTGATTGTTGTCTTATGTCTTTGTAGGGAAATGTCACTAATATAGGATGGCTTTTAAAGGGAGTGTTCGCGAAAAATGAAAGGGGTATAGGCTTGCGGCGAAAAATAAGCGTTTTGACTGTTACTAATATTACTTCTATCTGTTGCGTTTATAAGGAGAAAATTGTTAAAAACGACTAATACCGAAGATTGTAGTGTCCATACAAATTCAGAAAGATGCAACATTCAAGGATCGTAAACAAATCTATTTAATTCCAAACAAATCATTTTTTTTTATAGATAGAGAGATGAAGTCTACTTTTAAAATCAATTTTAATAGTTTAATGAGCATGAGAAACAGAAAATATGCATTGTAAACAGATCCATTTCACTAAATAAGTGATTTAGTAACTTATCTAGTAAAACTATTTGCTTTGCAAGTTGTTACAACATCAAATGCACTTCAGAATTGCGTTAATGTCGTCTTCCTGGTTATGACTGTATTAGTGTTATCCATTGTAAACAATTCCTCTGAAAAAAACGGATTTGTCTATACTTTTCTTCCTAAAATTGCAATTCACAGCAAATGAAAAATAAACTTTTACGTGTTTTGATGATTTTTCATTATTTTTTTATTTTTCATTATCTGAGAGTTACTTTTGAAAACATTTATTCCTGTTTCGAGGATTTTCGATAATGAAGATGACATTTTCATATTTTCCAAGAATGTT
>NW_019399610.1:0-1175 GCF_000591075.1 Eurytemora carolleeae
ATTCAACTTTTAACTAGTCTGTCTGCAATATTTGTAACAAACCCCTATAAATGTGTACAGAGTACAAAGATACTTCTTACAAACTAAATCTGAAGCACTGTATGTCAGTAGCTACAGAGCGTCCCATATCATATTAGATTATCTCTAATCTTTAACGACAAAATAAACCCTTAATACTCGAAGAACTTATCATTTTCCACAAGAAAATTCTTATTTAAGGCTTATGTTATTTTTCAAATTGATTTATTCGAATTAAATTTTCTTGTTATAGTCCCGAAAATCGCAATTTAGACCCGTTGACGGTCTAATATGATGTGGGACACCCTGTAGTACCATAGCTAGTTAGTTTGCCATTTTCAAATAGAACTAAAACCCTCCGGTATGGTGAAGACGACATGAGCGATCTATATTCTTGTATATCTATGTGTTTAGGCTAATGTCATAAATATTAACTTTTTTCATTAATTAATGCAAAACTCAGATTTGTATAGCTCTTAAATCTATTTAATGAATTTTAAAAATAATTAAGAATTTTTAAATCAAGTACTCATTATTAATAGCTAACCAACATGTAATTTTCTTTTTTAAATATATTTTATTTGTTATATTTAGTGCATTGTTTTCTATTGAATTTTGAGTTATTCAAATAGGTTGTCAAGTACAATAGATGGCAACACAGAATGCGTACACTTTCAGTACAGCTGTTTAAACATCATAAGTGTCAACTCAAATTTTCTGTCTGACAAAACTATAAATAAAAATGATATTTTTAGACTAAAATGCTTATCTTTTAGTGAAATTAGTGCAATTTTATATGTTCTTTTTTTTCTGTTTTTACACTTTTTCATTTAACGTTCTATTGAAACTGGTTTTGTACATAACCCTTTAACATTGTAATTCGAAAGTATAACGTTAAAACATATTTCAGAAATGTTTAATGATATCTTTGGAGAAGTGTTTTGGAACTATCTAATCGTGGATAAACCCCCAGATCCGGGGGAAATACAGGCAACAAGAAACGGTAATTTTCTAATGAAATGTCGTCTTCTACGGAAATTTAATTTTTTTTTCTCAAATGTTGCATTTTACTATTTTTGGGAACATGTAAGAAATATAAAAATTTTTCAAAAGCGCTTTATTTATGAAATTATTGGAAAGTCTATGTAGATATATAT
>NW_019399611.1:0-1168 GCF_000591075.1 Eurytemora carolleeae
CATAGCATAGATAGATAAGATTTGCATATGACTTCACTGATTATAGAGGCAAGAGTAATAACGCTATAATGCGGATTTTATCAGCTATGCTCGAGCCTCATGAGACGACATTTTCCGTGCATTGGAGGCTGGAGCGTATCGAGGATATGCAACTTTGATGAAAATAGGAAGGAATATTGTTAACAAAAGTACTTTCCAAAAAATTCTTATTTCTAAAATGTTTTCTCGGCTCTCTGAGATGTTTTATCTCTAAACAATTCATTTTTTATGTAATGGCTAACCTCTTGTCTTTACCCTTAATGTAACTGTAAGGGGTTCTAGTGCAAACTGTTATTAAGTTATTGAAAAAAAAGACTGAAATGAATTTTGGTTCGCAAGCAAATATGCAAGTTGGACAAATAAAAATTTACGCAAATATGTGCGCAATCATGGTTAACTACTATTCAAAGAGTTCACTTTGAAAGTATTTGTTGATGAGCTGAGGCTGTTCAAATTTTCTGAAACAAATTTTTTACAATTGAATGCCGCGTAGATAAAAGACGACATATTTTAATTGTCCGTATACTTCTAGAGGATGTGTGATTTGTGTGAGAGAGTACATAATTCAGAAAAGAAAGTCTATTCACATTTTGGAGACTGGTGGCATAAAGATGCCTGTACAGGGTAGGTTGAAAAAGAAACAATTACAAAATAAAGACATCCTACGAATAAAATTCAATAAAATTCTTGGGGATAAAGAAAAAAACTGAGCTCAAATCCTTTCAAACGGCTGAACCAAAATAGCTGTTTTTTTTAAGGGAACCCAAGGATTTCCCTGGGGGTGACATGTACAGTGAATCCCAGATATACGAATACATAGCAAGAATTTTCTATAATGTCGTATTACATAATTAAGATCAAATACCGCGGAAAAATGAGTTTCATATCAATATTGTTATTATTATTATAAAGATTTATTCACACACAAAGATCATATAAATACATATATAAATGGTGTAGTTTAAATTTGTTTAAATAAATTATTGGATATATTTTTTTACAAAAGATAAAAGAAAAATATGCAAAATTATGCACAAATAGGCGACATTGATCATTACTCATTTTGTAACATATTTATCATTTCAGTTATTACATAATCATCGAATCCTTCAACATATAAATTATTCGT
>NW_019399612.1:0-1167 GCF_000591075.1 Eurytemora carolleeae
TTGTATTTTGTGTACAAAATATATATTTAAATAAATAATGCACGGGTTACTCACAAAGGATGAGACTGTAAAGACGACCCATGAAACTTTTTAAATGTGATGATTCCAAGGTTACCCCTATTCCGACAGACGTCTGGTTTACCCAAATATTGACACCCTTCAGGCGGAATAGCCGGTTAAATTAAGACTTCTGCCCTGAAAATATTCTTTATTTGGCCTTTTAACTATTTTGCACTAAAAGAAACAAGTTTACAATTGCAGAAAATCGTTTATGTTAGGAAACAGACAGTTTGAATTCCAGTACAGTCGTCTCTGAAGTCTCATCCTAATTGTGGGTAACTCTTGTCTATAAGTATACAACGGATATTGTCTAATACAAAAAGTGTAAAAACTGGTTAAAAAACTTGAAAAAGTGGAAATAACTAAACTGAATACAAGTTACAAAAATTACTGGTTTCATCTTATACTAAAATATTTAGCTTTGATTCACAGAAGAGTTATAAGATATTTTGGCTTTTGATATTAATCAAATCTGACCAAACGTTTTATGAGTGTCGCCAGAGCTGGAAACTTTTGTATTGTGGTGTGGATATCGAGATTAAAGCTTGATCTCAATCTTTTGTTAATCTGCAGATTAATTTAATCTTTATTTGATATCCCGGACAGAGTGTCATCTGCGGAAAACGAACAGTCAATCAGAAAAAATTGTTGTTTTTTAAATTCAAGATATTAAGTAGATTCGACTTAAAATTCAGAAGTGTGGATATCGAGATCAAGCGATCGGTATTCAGTGTATCCAACAAACATTTACCAACCTCTAATGAGACGAATTGGACAACACTGCTTTATATCTTTATTTACAAACAAAGTGTACTGCAGTTTCTGGGAGGAATGTAAACAAAACCTTTAATAAACTTCCTCTCACAACATGCCTACACTCAAGGAGAATTGAATACAAGGAGGGGGCAATAGGGTTTTCGTACAATTTGCTGTGACGTTTTTGGACTGCTGGAGAACTAGTTTTTGCGTAAAAACAATAATCAAGGCAGCCGATCTAATGTAAACAAACATAAGTTAGTATACGGTGAATCTTCATCTAACGCCAGAGATGCGCCAGATGTCTGTTTATCATTTGTGTTATTGTTTACAATCTTTATTATTGTTGTT
>NW_019399613.1:0-1164 GCF_000591075.1 Eurytemora carolleeae
TTCTCGAGTTAGAAATAATATTTATTTGACGTACAAAATTACGTAAATTCTTCGTTTATAAAATGTATTTAATATCATTGCACATAGATTCAGCCTCCTTATAAAAAGTCTCATCAATTTTTAAGACTGGGCTGACTTTGAAGTGTCGCAACGCCCTAAGCTTAGATTTTACCGCTCTAACTCACTTATGCTTTTTTGTAGCCCTTTACATGTACATTTTAGCACTATAAAGCACTTCTTGTTAGATTTGGTTTTTTAGAAGTAAATGGCAAAATTCTCAACGATTTTTGTTTGAGAGCGTGAGACCATTAAATCGCAGTGATTGGTATCCACGCTGTTTCAATAGCTTGGTATACAAAATTGAAGTCGAAAATTGTGTTCCTTGTATTGACATATACGACGATGACTGTATGTATTTTACATACACGACCCATAAACTGTAGATTAAAAAGACGACTTTTAAAAAGTTCCTTGAATGATGAAACAACAATTTACCTGATTCGTTCTGATAAAGCAAGATTCAGCGCCATTAGTTCTTGTTTATCTTCCAGTATTTTGTCTGGTTCCAAAGAACCATCCACCTAAGAAATTAAAAGAATTTTATAATTGAGAAATCTCTGAATTTTAATATCATTTGTATGTACTACATTTCCTCTATTCAAATACAATTATTTGTCAAAACCTTTCTTTTTTTTTGGACAAAGTTAAAAAATTTGAACGATGACAGTTCAGGATATTTTTATTTAAGAGATCTAATCAAATCTATGTAGATGTATAAGCTCAGCATAAGGCGTTATCTTAACTTAGTACCCGCTCACCCGACCTAGAGAAAACTGACCTAAGAGTTTCCAGACTTAGGAGGTTTCTAACAGGTTTTCCGACCTAAAAGATCTGGCTATTTCCCTGAAGTTGGATTGATTTTAGACGTAGTCGATTTATTTTATATCCGTGAAAACCGGCGGGGAGTGAAACATACTCGATATTTCCATAAAAACTACTCGCTAATTAGGTCGAATACTATTTAGATCGGTTTACTCTAGGTCAGTTTCCAAAGCATCGTTTTTTTATTGGTTTGAGTTTCTGTGGAAAATGAAGTCGGTCTTTAATAACCTGAGATTCTAAATCCTTTATTCTTGATTCAGCAAGGATAAGATTATTCTCTAG
>NW_019399614.1:0-1189 GCF_000591075.1 Eurytemora carolleeae
CAAGCTTTAACGCCAAAATACGCAAATAATACTCGAAAAACCTAGTATTTTCTGCAAGAAAACTTTTATAAAAACCTTTCACGTTTTTTTGAAATGATTCAATGTTTTTAAATTTTCTGATTAGTCCCTAAAATCACAGTTTTGAGCTAGACACGATGATGTGGGACACCCTGTACATGCTCAGAATTAAGAAATAGCGAGGAGTAGTTGAAATAGGAACGACTAGTTGAACTATTTCTAGAGAAGAGTTAAATTATTTTTTCCTATTTATTTATTAATTGCTCTGGTAAAGTTAACCCAATCCAAACTGATTTTTCAATCAATGAAAATAACAAAAATAAACTGATTACTTTCCTTAAACTAATTTCTAATCCTTATATCTTTGCAACCTGATGTTGTAGTCTAGACCTAAATATATTCCAATAAAAAAATTCTGTGGTGTAAACAAATAGTCTGAGTTCAAACCGAAGGTTTACACCATCAGAATGCATAGATACAGGAATTAAAAGGATAAAAATCTTTATAAGAAAATAAAATAAAAACCTTTAGATTTCTTATCAAAGAAGTCAAGCTTTGGACGTGGTAAAATAGGAACTCTAGACTTTGGGTAAATATTATTTTTATTAAATTAATCTTGATACAACGATTGATCCGAGCTTTCTTAAAAATTTGTGATAACTAAAATAATGAAGAAAACAATCATTCTAACCCTGACAGAAAATGTTTAGTTATTGTTTCCTCAATAATAGCTAAAATATTGGGTCATTTCCTTAAAAATTGATTTTTTAGTTCAGAGCCTGCTAAATTTATTCTGGATGAATACATAAAGAAAATTATGCCTCAGGTACCAATAAAAAATGATAATAATAATGATAGTTAAAATATTTGTTATAATGATAATGATAAGTATGATTATATAAATAATAATGATCATGATAATATTGATAATGTTAAATAAAACTTGTATTCTAGTTACACACAACTCTGTTCAGTTTTATTCGAACGTCTACTTCCAGTTCTATTTAATTAGTGCCATCATTTTCATTTATTATTTTACTCTTTCTTTGAAACAGAAAAAAAACTGGGGTTTCAATGAATGTCCTTAAAGGGAGTGTTCGCGAAAAATGAAAGGGGGTATAGGCTTAATGCGATAAAAAAGCGCTTTTGATCGCTTCTAATCTTACTTCTA
>NW_019399615.1:0-1164 GCF_000591075.1 Eurytemora carolleeae
GATCAAATTATCTGAACCACGTGACCCTCGGTCCATCCAATAATATTAAGCAAATAGACAATCCATCAAAATTGTCACCATTAGAAAATTGACCAGTAAATTCTTATCTTTTCTTCATGTAAGAATTAATTACGTCTTGAAATGTTATCTATTCTAAGGTCCGCGGTCTTCAGGTGAGGATGAATTAACCATTTTTCTATCACTATTCACACCCCCGTCACCAGATAAGATAAGGATAAGGACGCATGCGCGGTAGGATCCGCAAAGGTGGGGGGTCCCCCAAACCCGGGGGGGGGGTAGGGTTGGTTCCTGACCATCCTCCCCCGCAAATCATTCAGTTCGCCACAGATCATTAAACCAGAAAGAAGTAAACTAGATATTTTAAATCTAACCATGTTTCACGTTTTTATTCTTGTGATCCTTTTTTCTCAGGGTTGTTTTACAGCCCCACACGGAGATTTTAATGCTATTCCAAGAGCAGGGTTTAGCTCCGCCTGTCGGGCTCCTCGGAGTATACAGAGGATGGTTAAAGGCTCCGAGGTTGTTGTAGAGGCTGGTGTCATAGAGGTCAGCCCGGTCAGGAACAATATCTACGCGGTCACACTTCAGGTATTGATTCAACTTATAATATTTTTAACATCTTTCGTTGTTTATATTCATTTTTTAGTTTATTGTTACTTGTAAAAATTTCTGTGTATTATATCTTTAAATAATTCAGGTTCAGAATATACTCAAGGATTCCCCCAGATTTCCAACTGAACAGGGCAGAAAACTTCAACTTCTTTTTATCAAACCCGAGAGCAGGACTGGTCCTCAGCTCCGATCTATGCCGGCAGCTAGATCCTACCTTGAGGCTTGCATCTACGAGCTGGACTTGAAGGTTGGGAAGAAGTACAATCTGTTCCTGGCAGCTCAGCAAGGCAAGTTTACCGGAAAGGCTGAACTGGCCAGGTTTGTGATGACCGCTCCTCCTATTCTCTCATCTAAGAAATCTCTGAGAAAGATCAAGGAAGCAACCTGCTCTAATTGTGGTGAGTTTAAACATTTTTTACTGATCATTCTTTCGTTATGAACACAGTGATAATAATGAGAGGGGGGGGGGGGGTTACACCTGAATCTTAACTTTTTGTTAACATAAGTAGTCCAACTAGGTTTAGTAATTTA
>NW_019399616.1:0-1163 GCF_000591075.1 Eurytemora carolleeae
CCCTGACCCTCCCTTCTTCAGCCCACAAATGTCAATCACTCTACATTCTCAGTAGCTAAAAGATAAGAATTTAAAAGATAAACTGGAAACTAAACGACAGAATCGCTGAACTATAGATAGAGTCCGCCCTAGACTATTTTAATGAAAATTGTTATTTTAACGGTAGAAATTTCTACCATCTTTTTCTGATGCTATTTTTTTGTATCTTATGTTTTTAATCCAGATTTGTCGTTTCTTGAGATCTTTTTTTTTGTTGTTTCTCATATCTATCTTCTCCGTCCTATGTCTGGGAGAAAGAGGGTGTGAAGGGGGGGGGGGTCAGTCTAAAAATTCCAAGATATCTCTCAGTTTTATTATTCTCAAATATAATTTTGAATAAAGCTTTAGGCTCTCTTTGTGTGAGTAAAATATGAGAAACGACGGAAAACTTGACATATTTGTTAGATGTGAAAACATTACTGGGATGAAAAGGGGCCGAACTACAGTCCTTGAAACTCCGACATCTAATATTTCCTATTAAATAAACACGAGGAAACTTATAAACTTAAATTGAAGTCTGCACATTATATAACATTTACATTTAAAGGGTTGGGATAGAGCTTGAAATAGATAAAATCAATTTCGATCCAAATTTGGAAAATGTAAGAAAGAATTGAAAATCAAGTAGGATAAAATTCATCCTTGAAGCTGGAAGGTTTCATGAGTTACATCTCCGGTCAGAAATTCCGAACGAATGGAACGGTTCGGATAACACGGAGACGGGTTTAAAACTCCGGACTAGCGGAGTAAACGTAAATCCAACCCAGAGTTGACTCCAGGAAATATATTCATTATCCGTCCAGGCAGATTCTAACATTAAGAAAACTGATCGAAACTTGATATAAACTGATAGTAAATATTTGTGGAAGGGGGGGGGAGGGGGCAGGGGCTTAGTCAGATGTGATCAGATAGGACTACCAGGTCAAGCTGGATTGATGGAGGGCTACAATGAGTGATGGAAGGATAGATGGATAGATAAATAGTTAGATAGTTAGATAGATAGATAGATAGAGCGATAGATAGAAAGATAGAAAGATAGACAAAAAATTAAAACAAGACTCGGTTAAGTATTAGTTTTAGACCTGAACGTAAAACCGATTTATTGATTTTAGTTAAAGTGGGGG
>NW_019399617.1:0-1164 GCF_000591075.1 Eurytemora carolleeae
ATTGAATCATATTGAACAAAAGAAATGACATGATCATGACAGTTCTGTAGACTTGAGAATACAACCAACTTTTTGTTCATATAACTTTACTAAAGAAAAATCTGCCCAAAAGAAATCAAAAGTTACTTCTTAAACTGCTGAATACCTCCCATTGTTTCAGTATATATAGCCTTTCTTGTTCAATGGGTCTAACAAATCTTTGTCCAAATATAAACAGGGTTACCTAGCTAGAAAGGATGAGACTGTAAAATCGACCCAAAACTTTTAGAATATGACAATCCAAAAGTTAAATGTAAATTATAGTCTTTTATAGCTTGTTAGATAGTTTAGCAATGAAAGAAAGAAGTTCATGGTTGCAGGAAAAACTATAAGAAAACATCTGCAGTATGCATTCCAGAAAGGCGTCTTTTATGTCTCATTGTTTGTGAATTACCATTTACTGTATGAAACAATGATTCTCCTCTGAAGAGGTATTTGTCGACTACTATTCTTTTGAGATTGGAAAACATTCTGTTTCGATTCTAAGAACAATGTCCTACTAGGGCAGAACATAAACATTTTTTTTTCAAAATAACAAAGATAATGTTGTTTTCTTGAAAAAATAGTGAATTATAAAACTGATTTAAAAAATAAAATTTTTATCTCATGGTGAATGTTTTAAATATTATAGGCTTCCAATTTTAATTTCTTTTTAATCCTATGTCGTTTTCTATATTGTAACCTCTGAGAGGCTCATGAACCTAGGGATGGTGCTCTAATGGAGAACTCCTTCAACAAACGAGAAAAAAACTCTTAATCTTTATTCTATCTTTATGCTCTGTAACCAATCTTGAGGCCCCGGACATATTAAATCTAGAAAAACCATATTACTTAAAGGAATGTGTAAATTTTATCAATCTATTATATCTATGAAAAGAAAATTGCTCTCAGAGAAAAGATGGAAACACTTTATTTTTACTTGCGACAACTAGGATTGGGCGTTGTTCTCATGGATTGATTGTTTTCCTCACAGGAACAAACAGAATTATCAAATTGAACGGAAAAAAAAACATGCTTAAAGGGAGTGTTCGCGAAAATTGAAAGAGGGTAAAGGCTTAATGCGATAAAAGATTAACCCTATCCCTGCTGGGGTACTTGAAAACCAGGATACGTTTGGGGGGGGGG
>NW_019399618.1:0-1161 GCF_000591075.1 Eurytemora carolleeae
TGACCCTACCTCTATACTCTCAGACCAAAAAAAAAATAAACAGAAACGTTTTACCAAGTAAAAGATTAAATCCATAAATAACTTTGCATTCACAGTATATTTCACTAAAGCAATTGGTATATATTTTCAGAAATAAATAAATGTTTAAACTACACCACCAAACCCTTAACCACTCCTTTTCACCCCCACATACATTTAACTACATTAAAATATTGCCATTCATGTTTAACATAAAAAAAACTAGTTAGCTATTTATCAAACATTTAACTTCATAAAAATATTGTTATTTATGTTTAATATACCTGTAATTTATTACGAGTTTGAAATAAATCTACTTATTGATTGTTGGAGACTACTTTGTCCTAGTTGAGGAGCCTAATCAACGAACCAGCCTGACCAACGAACCAACTAACCAACGAACCAGCCTACCTAACATCCCAAATAACGACCCTCCCTCATGTTCTTACAAGAGCGCAGACAGACACGTGCAAATACCTAATCAGCTTTTATGAAAGAATAAGACAATTCTTTCATCTTGATTAAAAAATTGATATGAACATGATTTTGTAAATCATAAGATGTATTCTTGCAATGTTTGTATTTCGGCTGAGGTCTTATTATCTGAAGAATAAGAAAATTAAAAAATAAGAAATAAAAATTTTCCCTAAATTCAGTTGGGAAAATAAAGAAAACAAAAGTTTTCCACAAACTCTATAATGTCCTAATCCCTATATCCTTGCAACCCGATGTCCTAGGCCTATAATGATATTTAAAACTATGAAAGATGTTAGATCACATAGTATAAGTTTGAAATATTTAAGGTTTACACCATCAGTTTGCAAAGATGGAGAGATTAGAAAACTTGAGTTTGTGGCGAAAAATCAGTTTCTTTGCTTTTTAATGTGAACTAAAATAGATTTGTTATGGTAAATCAGTTTTTATCAACAAAAAGATAAGGATAAATGTTAATATCATACCTTATTTCTGATCACTTCTGGGGCTAGGTAACTGTCATCTCCGTCCGGTTTTCTCCTCCTTACCTGTACTTGATTTCGGCGAAAGGACTTAGGATGTATTCCTCTACCGAGCTGTATGTCTTTCAATTTCAACACTTTTGATGCTTTGACCGTGTAGTAAAGCATCCAAAGTGTAATTTGAAAG
>NW_019399619.1:0-1168 GCF_000591075.1 Eurytemora carolleeae
AGAGAATAATTCTTCGCTATGTTTACACAATCATCATACAGCCAACCTAGACTTTAAAAATGTATTATTGAAAGATTGAACTATCCGAAATAAATCTTTTTAAGTTTCAGAAACAGTAAAAGAAAAACTAACCAAAGGCTGCATTGGTGACATTTGGGGTAATACATTAAAGGGACTGTAAGCGTAATTTCATTTGACCCTTCATCACTCCTGTATGCCGAGTCCATTAGCGCCTGATCCAATCAGGGTTCAGACCTGTGTTTGGTGTCTATTCTGAACCAATAGAAATTGCATGGCGGTAGCATCTATCTTTCTATCTAGCTCATTATCCAATTAGAGATAAATCCTTATATCGGCGCTATAACAGTAAATGGAAATATTTACTACTGCTGAAACTATAGTGTCATGCAAAGATGGCAAGGCCGATTTACAACGGCACCCTTAAAAGCTTTGTCTGATAAAGTATTGAATAGAGATATCCATGTTTTTGTATCTTGAAACTGTTTATTTTCATTTGCTGGTTCTCTGCGAAAGTGACTTATGCATATCTTGCTTTTAAAAGGCAATGGAGAAAATAACAGAAATAAACCTTTTTCAAGTAAAAAAACGCAGTTTTGATCAGTTTAAGGTTTCAAGGTTACCGATACGTAAAGGGCAATGTCATCTTTGCATGGTGGGTCAATTAAAATTATATACTTACTGCAGTCCCTTTAAGAATAATAAGGAATTGAATTTAACACTCCCAGACTGAGAAAACTACAGCTACATGGCTACTCACAAAAGATGAAGCGTCAGAAACGATCGTGCAGAATTAATTTCTTCTTTTTCTAACATTTTCGGTTCCCAGCAAGGTTGTATAATAAGGTTGGTTAAGCTCTCGATGCGCTCCAATTTACGGAAAATGTCGTCTTCTAAGATAGATAGATAAATACCTAATATGACTTTACTGATTATAGAGACGAGAGTGACATCATATTAGGTTTTTATTTAGCTATCTTAGAAGACGACATTTTCCCTACATTAGAGCGCATCGAGAGGAACCCGACTTATTATACAACCTTGGTTCCCAGTACCTGTTTCTATCTTTGCCTGATCACTTAATGTCACTAAAAAACTTAATTTAGCCAAAAAGTCAAAATTAAATTATTAAACCTTCTTTTATACATAT
>NW_019399620.1:0-1157 GCF_000591075.1 Eurytemora carolleeae
TTTTAAACATTCGGTTTCTTTCTTTAGATTTAATCATAAAAATTTTACAAATATGCATTCATGACAGACATTTTGCATGCTAGGAAAGATTAAAATCAATCCAAATCAATTTCTTTTCGCTCTCACAAAAGCGTGATTTTGGCAGTTTTTGGTCTCTGGTCTTTTAACTGGTTTTAAAGTTTTTATGCTTCATTCACTGGATATGTTGATAGAACTGCAGGTTCGAGAGAAGGTATGGACAAGTTTAGTTCTAGGAGATGTGGGAAGGATTGAGGTTTTCATCTCAAAAAAAATAAGGTTTCTTCTTCAAAGAATTGTTGTTGAGATTTGAAAATACTAAGTTTGTACTTATCACACGGACATCATCATGAAAGGGTTATAAGTAAGACATGGATTATTCGTTACTGTAAAAAGTAAAAAAAAAAACATGAACGAATTTAAACTTGAACATAAAAAAGTAGAATTTGCATTGCATTGTTAGCTAAATACCTTATAAAAAATGTTAGTCGAATAACAAGGTGAAGAATTTGTAGATTGGGAAGATTTTCAATGATATACAATGAAAATAGACTAGCTTATAGCTCAATAAATTTCAATAGAAATGGAGATAAGATTGAAAGATTTGTCAAAGAAACTCTGCAGAGCGTGAATTTTATTCCCACAATATGAGCTTTTATTTGCACTGAAATGAATAGGACCGAGTAGTATAAATAGTGTAAAAATCATTTTAAGATCGAAATCCATTTTTTGTTGATAAATTATGGCACAAAGTAGAAAATTGATAGATTACTGTTGAATATTAATAGATTACTGTTGAATATTGATAGATTACTGATGAATATTGATAGATTACTGTTGAATATTGATAGACTACTGTTGAATATTGATAGATTACTGTTGGATATTGATAGACTACTGTTGAATATTGATAGATTATTGTTTGATATTGATAGATTACTGTTGAATATTGATAGATTACTGCTAAATATTGATGAGATTACTGTTGAATAATGATGTAGTACTGTTGAATATTGAAAGATTACTGAAATATTGATAGATTACTGTTGAATATTGATAGATTACTGCTAAATATTGATGAGATTACTGTTGAATATTGATGGAGTACTGTTGGATATTGATAGATTACTGTTGAATAT
>NW_019399621.1:0-1226 GCF_000591075.1 Eurytemora carolleeae
AAAAAAATGGCCGACTGCGTTTTATCTGATTTTATCTGGTTATGTTCAAAGCCAAGAAATGGATGTTTCAATTTTTTAAATTTTTTTCAAAATTCCGCCAAGACTATGATACAGGGTGTCCCAATAAACATGGGAATGGAGAGACGACTTGAATATCGTCTTTAATTTCCGATAATTGATAAATGACATAAAGTGCATAAAAAAAGATTGAAAGTCTAATGATATGGTCTACCTTTTCTGTATCTTTAAAGTTGACGGAAATATTAAATATTTGAATAGTTTTGTTGATTTTTAATTAACTGGAACCTGGACAAATGTCCTAATATCTAAGATACTGCAAAATCACATTTACGAAATAATCCCGCTTGGAACAAAGAGGATATAGAAGTCGTCATTTAATTCCTTTGTTTATTGGTACACCCTGTAAAAGGATTGCATTTAATTCCCATGTTTATTGGGTCACTCTGTTGAAGGATTGCATTTAATTCCCATGTTTATTGGGTCACCCTGTTGAAGGATTCCATTTAATTCCCAAGTTTATTGGTACACCCTGTAGAAGGATTGCATGAACAGGAAAACAAAAATGTCAAAGATTGTGTCAGAAGAATGAGATCAAACGTGTGGGCAACCCTGTCAAATGTTGCATACTATCATCAATTAAAAATTAAAACTAAAAGTAATTTTTTAAATCTAAGAATAGGCCGGGGATAGGGTTTGTTTACATTTTTTTTGGAAAATTCTTGAAGCTAAATCTTGAAATTTTTTTTAAGAACCTGCATTCTCTGAAGTTAGCAGCAGGAACTGGACTACAAGCATCATCTCCAAACTGTCTTCCTTTTCTAAAAATATATTTTTATCGGAATTTTAAAGAAATCGAATTTAAAAAAATTCTATTTAAAACATTCAATCTATGAAAGAAAAAATTTAGTTTTTTTAGTCTATGTTACCCCTAAAGTACCCATGGTTTTCCTGAAAAAATGTCAGCCAATTTGGTTTAGCCGTTTGATCAGTTATAGCTATAACATATATACATACATACTTCAGTGAAGAGCTTTATTCTATAAATAAACAGTGAGAACCAGGTAAAACTGTTGAATAACATAAAAATTCTGTACTGTACTGTTCTGTACTGTACAATACTGTAATGTACTGTACTATACTTTACTGTATTATACTGTACTGTACTGTACTGTACTGTACTGTACTGTACTGTACTGTACTGTACT
>NW_019399622.1:0-1156 GCF_000591075.1 Eurytemora carolleeae
GGGGCCGAGCGCTGCTGCCAAATGTCTTACATTTAAGATCCATGTACAAAATTGATTGGAGGGGGTCCATAAATCGCTCTCTAGGAAATTACCAATTGCTTGAATACTGATTTATTCAGGTTTCATCCTGATGTATTAAGCTTAAAGATACTGTAGAGTGTAGACGTATTTTTTAAGGGACCCACTGTTTATAAAAGGGAATTTTAGATTCACAACGCGTAATTTTTAAAACTTTGTCTGATCAAGGATGAATGAAGATATCCTTTTTTACGAGCTGAAAATTGATTATTTTCAATTGTGGTTTCATTAAAGAGACTTTGCGGGTTATGCTTTAAAAAAATTGTCAGAATTCAACAACTTTTAAGATTGAAAATCGACATTTTCCCCATTGTTACATAAATAAACGTTAAATGAATAAGCTGAAGGGCCCGCCGTTGCACGTGGAAAAAAATTCGAATTTTTAAGCTTTTTTTCACAGGCAACCCGTGAGTGTCCACAAAAATTTAAGCTGATTCGGTTCAGCCGCTTGGCCGGATATAGGGAACATGTTTAATTAATAGATGAACATGTTACTCGTAATTGTTTGAAAAAAGCTCCAAAATGTCTTGTTTTTCAAAATGTGTTGAATGACCTTATATTAGGGGTTGGGCCACTTAACCAATAATACCAGACCTTTTATTAAGAAAGAATTGGGGAAATGGGGGGGGGGGAGTTCTTTTCATTCTCAGATTTTAGAAATAACCCTTGACGTCCTAGTTTATATTTGTAAAAAGTGTCAACCTTTCAAAATCAGTTTTTCTAAGTGTTTCATTGTAAATCCTGAGCGTTGTGTTTTCGCTTCATGTTCTACCAAGTGTTTGTTTTATGACCGCCTATTCAGCACTATTTGTTAAACAGGTAGTTCAAAAAAAGATTGCATTTTTTCAACCTGTCAAGAAAAAATTTATATATACATGGTTTATTATAAATGAAAATGAAAAATTATTGATACCATAAAGAGAAAAAAACAATTTAAATTTTTTACACAAACATTGAACACACTGTTTTATGATGTCAGTGGAGTAGAAGCAGTAGAAGTCGTTAGTATATGTTTGTTTAAGAATTTGATAGAAATGATGAGCTATAGATTTAAACAGAATTATGATCAAATGAGGAT
>NW_019399623.1:0-1156 GCF_000591075.1 Eurytemora carolleeae
TTTAATTTTTTTTTATTTTCGATATTTCTCTTTGTACGCCTTTTTTGTTGCGTCGCTTAGATGGAAGACGATTCATAAATTATTAGTTGAGTTCCATGTTTTGGGACACAACCTGTAAAGTGGAGTGCAGAATTTGAACACCTTTGCTTACAAAAATGTATTTGACATAAAATCATAAAATCATATTCTTCAAAATTTATATTTTTGGATCAACATTTGCAGTCGTGCATTGGTCTTGGTACAGGGTTACCCAGAAAGTATAAGACTTCAGTGACGATTGTGTGGAATTTACTCAGTCTTTTATCTTGGTTCCCTGAAAATTGCCAAATTATTCATTTATCAAGTAAGTACTATTAATTGATAAATAACATATCCTAAATAAGTATCTTTGCTTGGAGTTACTCACAAAGGATGTGACTGTTCAGAATTTGTTATTTTTTATACAATTTTTGCATAAAATCTTGTTTCTCTGAAAATGTCACAAACTCTCATTTTCTAATCTCTTTTGTCATTTTTATAGAACTAAGATATTCCAAGCTACGGCTTCTGCTACAGCAAACTGATATACCAAATTTTTACACCATCAGGTTGCAAAATACTGGGATTTGAGTTTATTTTATGGATAATCATTATTATTATTATGTATTATCTATATTACTATGAAGGGAAGGATTTGTTGAGTGTGTACCCGTTTTTCATGCTGTACTGTACATACATACTGTACAACTTTATCCACATCAGCCTAAAAGTCGACCCGGTACTTTGAATTGAATCGGAGTTTTCAATGGTTTAAAAATAAAAAGTAAAATATTTGTGAAAACCACGTTGGCCCTTTTTTTAATTTTGCAAAAAAGATATTTTTCTAAATCCGTTCTTTTTGTTGGTGCAATATTCAACTATTAAATGTATATGTTTTGATAAGCCCCTGACAGTATCAATTGATATGAAAAATTAAAGGATTACAGCTATATTATAAAACAATACATTTCCATTTCAAATGTTGATGTCATTTAATTTGATAAAAAAGCTCTTTTGATAAAACGCCATTAGAAATTGTTTTATTTTAATTTTTTTATCATACAAACATAGAACTCGCCAGGTACCACAGATATAAGAAAATGCATATATCAAAATATCAAAGCTATTTTTTTAACCC
>NW_019399624.1:0-1154 GCF_000591075.1 Eurytemora carolleeae
ATTCCCTGCCTCATTTTCCCACTCTCAAATCCTTCTCTGCATCTATGTTCTCTGCCTTGTTTCTCTCAGTTAGCTAATTATCTTCCTTCAACCCACCTCTCTTTTTCTTTTTTTCTTTTTATCTTTCCTTTACTTCCCACTTTAAATTTTCCGCTCCTATCCCTCAACTAGGTTCTTATACCGCCTCCCACTTCCTGTGTGGACTTATTACCTTCACTTTATCTTCTCCTCATCTTTACTTCCCACTCTTCCTTCTCCTTATCTTCACTTCCCACTCTTCCTTCTTCTTATCTTTACTTCCCACTCTTCCTTCTCCTAATCTTTACTTACCACTCTTCCTTCTCTTTATCTTCACTTCCCACTGTTCCTTCTCCTTATCATCACTTCCCACTCTTCCTTCTCCTTATCTTTACTTCCCACTGTTCCTTCTCCTTATCTTCACTTCCCACACTTCCTTCTCCCTATCTTTACTCTCCACTCTTCCTTCTCCTTATCTTCACTTCCCACTCTTCCTTCTCATTATCTTTACTTCACACTCTTCTTTCTCCTTATCCTTACTTCCTCCTCTTCCTTCTCCTTATCTTTACTTCCCACTCTTCCTTCTCCTTATCTTTACTCCCCACTCTTCCTTCTCCTTATCTTTACTTCCCACTCTTCCTTCTCCTTATCTTCACTTCCCACTCTTCCTTCTCATTATCTTTACTTCACACTCTTCTCTTTCTTATCTTTACTTCCTCCTCTTCCTTCTCCTTATCTTTACTTCCCACTCTTCCTTCTCCTTATCTTTACTTCCCACTCTTCCTTCTCCTTATCTTTACTTACGACTCTTCCTTCTCTTTATCTTAACTTCCCACTCTTCCTTTCCCTTATCTTTACTTCCCACTCTTCCTTCTTCTCATCTTTACTTCCCACTCTTCCTTATCCTTATCTTTACTTCCCACTCTTTCCTCTCATTAGACTCATTTCCCCTCTTCTCCTATTTGTTTATCACTCCCCCTCAAACCTATGCACCTCCCCTCCCCCTCCTCTCCACAGTCTGAAATTATCCAGATGTGAGCCTGGAATGCCAAAAAAGTTAGTAAGACATGTCTCAATGAAAGAGAAGGGAAGCAGAAGTTATAGCGGTTGGGGTGAAGGGAGGGAAGGAAAGGGAA
>NW_019399625.1:0-1154 GCF_000591075.1 Eurytemora carolleeae
ATAATATTTATTTTAGACCTACAGTAAGAGTTCTTTTACGACTTGAAGAATTCGATGAACAATGGGATGACTTTTCCTCTGATATCTGGAAAAAGTTCGATGATTTTCTCGAGAATGGATCTGGAAATATGTTAGCCTTCATTCAGCGTGGAATTATACAACTACCAGCCTATACGTGGTAGCTCTTGGATTCCAACACCTTCAAAACTAGCAGCAAAACATGCCATCATTAACGTTAAAAATCTTAAGGATGAAAAGTGTATCATCTACTCCATCTTAGCATCTACAAGAGCTACAGATATCAAGAGGGGTCGTGGAAGTCGGGTGAGTTCGTATACTCCATTTATTGATGATTTAAATACATCCGGTTTAACATATCCAACACCAATCACTGAAATACGAAGATTTGAAACCAAGAATGAACTCACAATCAATGTATATACCTGTGATGCAAGTACTGCTTCAATCACCCCACTACAGATAAGCAAGAGATGTCAAGATAATCCAATCAATCTTCTGTTAATCACCGACGATAAAACTCATCATTATGTATTAATAAAATCAATGAATAAGTTATTAAATACGAGAAACAGTAATCAGTATACCTTTTGTCCTCGCTGTTTAGTAGGCTTTAAAGTTAAAAACAATGGATTGAAGCGTATGTCGGAACATGTAGTAAACTGTGATGAAAATGATGCAGTGAAAGTAGTTTATCCTCCAGTTGATAAGCAAACTCTCCAATTCAGAAAACATGTTGCAGAACAAGAAAAAATACTGACTCTCTATGCTGATTTTGAAACATGTATGAAGACGACAAGTAAGAAGAGTCCTAGTACGGAGTTTATTCAGGAACATGTATTGACTGGTTATACTATAACCCCTGTTCTTCGTTATAATCTGGATAAAACTGAAATAGGGATGAACATAAAACCTATCAGCTACACTGGAGATGATGCTCTTCAACACTTTTTTGCATCAGGAGAAGAATATCTACATGCTATGGAACTTCTACATGAAGTGGAATGCAAGAAACCTATATTCATAGAGAAAGGATCCGAAGAATATAAATCTCATTATAAAGATGATACATGTCATATATGTGAAGAGGAAATCAACTGTAAAATATCACTGAAAGAATTCATCAAGCTGAAACA
>NW_019399626.1:0-1183 GCF_000591075.1 Eurytemora carolleeae
CCCAATATAACTGGCGTCTTTAAGACGTACTTTGTCTGTCTCAATACGTTCTATAATGTTTGTATACGCTTGATATATGTCTATCTTATGATATAGGTCACGTCGATTTAACGGTTCTGTCAAAATTTCAGAGAGCTTTGGCCTGCAATCACAATTTGTCCTACAATGAAATCCTTAATAACGAATACATCGGAAGAATTTATCAAAATGTCGTCTTGACAATTTTTCAATAAGTTTTTGTTAAAATATTAAAGCAAAGGTCGTCCTACTCCAATCTTAACTACCTGGGCCTTCCGGTGTATACTTAACATCCACGGTATGGGCATTTAAAACATGTGGGAACTATCCACATGTGAACATTCATTCACTCATTATCAAACAGAACAGTGAACTGCTTAGTTAGTTAAATATGTTTTAAAATTATTTGTTTTTGATTATAACCTACAATATTTCAGAATTATGTAAGCCATCATTCACACTGGACTACATGTCCAGAAACCTCTACTTTTATGGCTTTTTTCGGCTAATGTAAATAAGTTAATTATTTTTGATTTAAAATTCTTTCCTATTTTGAATTGCTTTAAAAATAATGCCACTTAACCAGAATAAAATAATAAGAAAATTCCTTCATTGTCATTTGTTGTATCAATGCAATTTAAACAAACTTTTTCATATTCAATTAATTTTCTTTTATCCTTTCTATGTAATTTATTGTATTTTTGCAGGTTTTAACTTTTCTACATCGATGTTAAAATTTACTGAATAAAGTCCTGTGCTAAAGTGTGACGTTTTATTTCAACAGTTTTATATTATATTAAGTACATTTCAGTATTTGCGAAAATAAATAAATAGACATTAATATGCGGGAACAGTTTTAAAGAGTTCCATATAATCATTGAATTAATAAACTAAATATCTGCAACATTCCATTATCAGAAAGTGAAAAATATGACATATGATGAATTCTTTCGATGTATTCGTTATTAAGGGTTTCACTGTATTAAACATAATTTTTTAAGCTTTTTTTTCGAGGCATATATATTTTGAATGAAAAGTACAAAACAAACAAAGCCGTTACAGCCCAAAACGTGTTTGATTTTAAAATGAAGAAACCGAACTTTGCTTAGTCCAGGGGTGGGGTGTTAGCAAATATGCAAATTTTACTATGATTTTCATTTTATTT
>NW_019399627.1:0-1152 GCF_000591075.1 Eurytemora carolleeae
AAAAATATAGCCCGCTGATATATACTTGCAAGTTGTAAATATGGCTGAGTGTGCACCTTGGAGCTTGGAAGTAACAACCTGAAGGTATACATGAGTACCCTGAAGACTTGATAATAAACCAAATAATAAGCTTAAAATTTAAAGTGGAAATGACCAAGGACAATGATAATCGAAAAATAAACAAATAATGGAGTTTTAAAAACTGATTAATATGATCTTTAAACCTGAAGATGAATCTGACTAATAAAAAACCCTGGGATTTGCAATTATAGCTGAGCAGTAAAGCCATAAAACTCGAAGACGACACTGACTAATAGGCTTTAAAAATTGGGATCAGTAATAATAATAATAGCAATATAGTAATGGAACTTGAAAAACATGATACATAGCCAAACTTAAAAATTGATAGTGGACAGAAAAGATAAAAAAACTTCCTGGAGGTGTGAAAACAGAAATTTATTTCCAAGGACGCTGATGATTGGGAAATAAACAAATAATAGAGTCTTAAAAACTGATTAATATGATCTTGAAACATAAGGACTATTCTGACTGATAAAAACCCTGTGAATTGCAATTATAGCTGAGTAATAAAGCCATAAAACTCGAAAACGGCACTGACTAATAAGCTTTAAAATATAAGACTGGGTAATAAAATCTTTAACTCATGTGTGGACACTATGTCTTATAATACAGGGGGAACACCACCACTCGTAATGATCGATGCTTGGGAGAATATATTATTGTTGGCAAAATAAGTGAATAACTTCAGAGTGGTAATTACCGATTTACCCAACTCCTTGTTAACATCTATCACAACGTTTCTATCTCCGAACCACTCCTTCTGTTCCTTTATCATGTCCCCTCTCACAGCATCAGCTAGGTCTCTGTCTTCTGAATGACCCCTCAGCTCCATCCCGTTTGATTCTGCTAGCTGGCCGACGTTGGGGAAGTGTCCTGCGATTTTATCCCATACATATGAGCACACATAGGATCCCTTGAACATGCTGCGCGCCTGATCCTTACACTGAACTCCTAGTATAGAATTGAAACAATTACGGCGTTCCGCCATCACTTTGCCGGACCCTCACAGATCACTAATCATGACATGCTTCTGAAAGAGGAAGTATAATTTTAGGATTCTGATAAAAACTA
>NW_019399628.1:0-1154 GCF_000591075.1 Eurytemora carolleeae
GATATCTGCGAACAAATTCACAGAAAGTAAGAAATTCATTAAAACGATGAAAACGAATAATTGATGCTGACATTGATTACTGACAAATATCTTATAAGAAATATGTTCACCCAAACATCTAATTAGTTTACCATACGAATTTTTGATACATTTTTCGTCGTTGTTATTTAATAATTTTAAAAAACCGATTCTGAAAACGTTTTAACCCTAATTCACTATTTTGAATGTCGACTCAGTAATTATACATCGTTAAGAGCGATCAAAAGGAGATTGCGTATTTAATGTATGAAGGACTTTTGAGGATTTTTCTGGTTTTGATTTACATTTAAAATCCATAATCGAAGTCAACCCTTATAGAAATCCAACGTATAGAAACCGCTATGTATAGCAACAAGGCGTATTTTCCGGGAGAACATTTTTTATATTTTTGAGAAATTAAATAATCAGTGTAAAGTAGATATAATTTTCATGAAATCCTTTTATTTAAATGGTAAAACGGAATTTTATGAAATCATATTAGCATAACTGGAGAACTTTTTTTTATACTTTTAAGATTTTTTTTTTCTAAAAATAAAACTCTAGATAGCCTTTTTAGAAAATATTTTTTTAAATAGTAACATGCAATTTTATGTATAACCATATAATCATTCATTTATGTTGTCAGTACATAATAAAATCTGGGGGACTTTAAACACAATAGAGAGCAGTACAAATGTACGTATTAAACTATTTTGCTCCTTTAATGTCTAGGGTATGTTAAAAGAATAGAAATCATGATAATGATAAAGATAAGCTACAATGTTTTACAAAAACGTTTAATTTCTCAAAAATATAAAAAATGTTCTCCCGGAAAATACGCCTTGTTGCTATACGTAGCAGTTTCTATACGTTGGATTTCTATAAGGTTTGACTTCCCATAATCAATGTCATCTCTTTTGTCCTATGTCAGAGACTTTGAGATAAATTTAACCCAGATCTTTGTCATTTTTAAATCTTGCTTTACAACTTTGTTTACAATGTAAAAGCATATATCAGGCTATCTGGCAAACATACTTCTTTAACCCTTACTAACATGGTTTAAACAATTTACAATATTTTTGACCATTTTTTCCCGCCCGAACATGTCATAATCCGTCCAATATTCATTTTTCACT
>NW_019399629.1:0-1158 GCF_000591075.1 Eurytemora carolleeae
GTTTTCTTTAGGTTTAAATAATTTTCTGATGGTGAAGCGCAAAAACATCAAAGTGCTACAACAAGTTTTCGTGGATTTTTTCTGCTGAACTTTTCAAAGTTGTAAAGTAGCTCAGGCAGCCGCCTGTTTATAAATTCTGCATTTTAATAATTAAAATATGGCCTAAATTTAACTAGTTTTATATTTTCTAAAAATTAAATAGATATTTGTAGACAGTTAAACAAATGAGGAATGAGGATATTTTTAAAATAATTAAAAATTTGTTTGTTTCAAATGAGATGTTTACAAAAATGAAAAAGTTAAAAGAGTAATGGTAAATGCTCAATAACTGTCAATATTTTCTGGTTATTAAAATTGCATTAAAAATCTATAAAAGGGTATGAACCCTCACCCCNTAAATACTTCATTCCATTTCATTATTAAAGTTTAAACTGAAATAAATTATACTAAACCAAGAAATTGTTAAACTATTTTTATATTTTTATATATTTTGGTTCTTTACAAAGATTCTAGGAAGCCAGAAATCTAGTTAGACCACGACTAATTAGAAATTTTTTTATTAAGTTAATATTTTACTTTCCTGCTTATACACTCTATTCACTTTACACAGAAACTCTCCTTATAATAAAATATGAAAATATGAAATAAAAAGATGGTTAAAGATCCAAAAATTAAATAGTTTTTCAATAAAACCATAAATAACAACAAGTCGTAAAAATTGATAAGACATTTTATAAGCAGGCTGAATCGATGTGCACACGCTGTAAGCATAATTGTTCATGACCCTCAATTCAAAGCTTGCAATACCACATTCACAACGGCACCCTTGAAGCAGCCTTGAAGCCTTTATTTGATCAAAAATTTGAAAAATATTGTTGTTTTTTAGGTTCGACAGTTTAAATTCTGATAATTCCACGCAGAAGAAATGTACAAGTCACTTTAGCAGAGAAACCACGGTTGAAATAATGAATTTTCAAAATTATAAATGTTAATATCTAATTCATACTTTTAAGGGTTCCAATGTGTAATGGGCCATTTCCATCTTTGTGGGGTTCCTTAAAAATTACGCTTACAGTCACTTTATGCCAATAAATATTAAAAAATCCTGGGATTTACAAAATGTGCTCAGCATTTTATAACCTTTGCAATAGACGTAAA
>NW_019399630.1:0-1167 GCF_000591075.1 Eurytemora carolleeae
GTTCATTCATTTTCGCAAAAAATGTGAAATTTTGCGAAAAAGTTTGCGAAAAACGAAAGAAAATTTTTGCGAAATTTCGCATTTTTTCGAGAAAGTTTTTTTTCGCTGGAAACCCTAATTCCTAGACAATAGACATGTACATTTGAAAACTATTAAATAGACATGTACATTGTACAGTTTAGAACTATTAAATAGACATGTAAATTGTACATACTAAAACTATTAAATAGACATGTACATTGTACATTTTAGAACTATCAAATAGACATGTACATTGTACATTTTAGAACTATTAAATACACATGTACATTGTACATTTTAGAACTATTAAATTGGCAAAATTCTCATCGATCACTGTGAGTATTAACCACAAGAAAAGATACTTCAGAACAAGGTTGTAATGCAAGGAAAGTTATTTCAGAGGTGTACGCATCTTTTGTACTGCAGTGTACTGTCTCTCGGCGGTAATGTAAACACAAGACGGAAGTCAAAGCCTGACATGGGATCCATCTTTCAAATAAAAAATCAATGAAATATTCTTGTCAAAGGAAACTATTTTGTGAATTATCAAAATTATCGAAATTTAATGCTTTTAACCTCCTCGGATAATAAACGAACACTGATGCATCTATTCTTGTTTACAAATTCCGCCCAGAGAGAACTGGTTTCAAGATGTACGCAGAGTATACGCAACTCCAATTAACTTTCCTTGAATTACATGCCTTGCTTCAGAAACGACTTGTATAGAATTTATTTTGCCTTCTTTCAGACATTTATAATGTTTTTTTTCTATGCCAAATCAACTAATATTCTATTAAAAGACTGTATTTTGACAAAAATGATTCTACCTTTAAATAGTTAGTTTGAGAGATCAAACCAATCTAGGAAAAGGTCAAAATGCAAAATTACCAGTGCAACTTTGTGTCATCGTAGCTTCTCTTGTTTAGATTTTACACCCAAGCAGGAAAAAGCTAATTTATTAGGTTAAATACAATGGAATTCAAAACTGTTCTGTTCTTCTTTATGGATTAAAATCATTATTTGATTTCTTCCGATTTTACCAAATATTTTTGTAAAACTTATGTATACAAAATTAAAAATAGAGGCGTTAAAAAAAGTTTTAACGTCGAAAAATGTTTGCACAAAAAAGCTACGTACCTCTGCTTT
>NW_019399631.1:0-1150 GCF_000591075.1 Eurytemora carolleeae
AATGTTATTGGATAAGGTTTTGTTAGTTGGGGTAAACATTTTTAATGTAATATTTCTGTCATAGATGAGGAGTGATTAATGTTTTAGTTGGGTTTATATATTTCGCAAAATTTGTTTTGGTTATTGATAGATTGTAGTGGAGGATATTTGATGAAATTGATATTTGGTATGATAGTTGTAATTTGATACTTTTGAATCTGGATTAATTGAAGGTAATTTCTAGGTTCGCAATTGACACTGCACGCTTTTGTGTACGAATTGGAATAAACATGTTATTTGTAATATAGAAGACGTTGTGAGATTTTAGGATTTAATTTAGATTTTTTTGTTTATATTTTGAAGTGTGCCAATTATAGTTTATTTGCTTTTGCGAAAAAGAATTTCTGTGGCAAAGATGAAAAAACAGGAAAGATTTGAAAAGATTTTGGTTTGGTATATTCCTAAATTTTCATAAAAGGTTTAAATTTATGTAATTTGAGTTGGTCTAAAGTATTAAGATTGGTAAAATTTTTCGGATCTGGACTTTATGACAAAAATGATATTTTTAGCTGGGAACCTTTTCAATTCTGATTGATCCTTGATTTTTAAGAGAAATTGTGAAGTTAGTTGGATCCGGGGTATAGGGTGTCAGTGTAAATTAAATTTGAATTAAGGTGTAAGGTCTTACTGGTGTCAAATGAAAGGTTTTAAATTTTGAGTGAGAAGATAAGGTATACTAATCCTTTTACGCTATTTGTTTTGGTTAAGACTGTTTGTTCAAGTATTTTCTATGCTTTTGACAAAAGGCTGATGATATTTAAGTAAATGTAAGCAGTTTCTAAATTCTGATTTACTCCCGATTATAGTTTTGTGACTGTGTATTTAGTTAATGAGAATTTTTCACGTTGGTTTTGGATTAACAAGACGAAACTTAGAGATTGAAGAAATTTCGATTTTCTTTAATACCGAACATAAAATATAACTACATATTTGTTGAAAAAAAAATATATTTACAATAGAATGTTAATACATTCAAGGAAAAAAAACTTTTGGTTTGTAGCTGTAGTTGCATCTTATAGCAGAATCTAAAATAAAACAAAAATTAAGGGATTTAATTTTAAGTGTACGCTTTTTCGTCTGTTATGAGGAGTGTTAACGTTTTTAAATTTTT
>NW_019399632.1:0-1150 GCF_000591075.1 Eurytemora carolleeae
AAATGAATGAAAACGTATTTTCAAGTGACTCTCCATTGAAATAGTTGCAGGTCTGATTCACAATGGGCAAAGATGATGAAGGTTTATTTCAGTTCTATATAAACTTCATGTTTGATTTATGCAGCAGAGATAAGGAAGTAAATTGAGCTAATTCATATTTGTAAGACAATAAAAAAAATATAAGGATAATTTCAGATACTTGAGATGAAGAGTACCATTGTGAATCGGTCAATATTTTCTTTAAAAAGTTTCATTAGAATGTAAACATGAGATAGTTTACTGCATTCTTCTAACCCTTTAACCTTCCCCCCCCCTCCCGATTGGAAATTTTCAAGTTGTGCTTGGGGATTATTTTTAAAATTAAAACTGTCTAATAAAGATGTGTCATATCCACCTGTTGATTAGGGGTGTGAAATTTAGTGAAACTTTTCTAAAATCATTTTACAGAAGCAAAATAGTATTCCACTTGGAATTCTAAGGCATGTTTATAAAATACATTTTTCACAAAATTTAAAAATGTGCCCCTTATATTGGGTTTAATGATAAAAAATCACAATGAAAAATTTGACAATCTTAATAATATGGGTATCCATTGAACCAGCTTGAAAACCTAAGTTCAAAACAATTTACGGAATTGAAAAATATTGAAAATTGGGCAAGTTATGGTCAACAATAGATTTTTTCTTTGAATAAATTTCGTTATAGTACTAAAAAAATGTCTTTTTTGACCTTACTCAGTCAAATTTCAATATTTTTCGATTCTGTAAATTGATTTGAATTCAGAAATTCAATTCGGTTCTAATGTATACCCAATTCAATAAGTATTTTAAAATTTTCATTTTCACTTATACTAGTGACTTTTTAAATATTAACTCCCATTTCAGGGGCACATTTTTGATTTTTGTGAAAAATAAATTTTATAATATTACTAGTAGAATACTTTTTTTCTTCTGTAAAATTGGTTCAGAAAAATTTCACACCCTTAATTTTGATTGTTGACGGTTTCAGATTTTATTTATTCTATGTTGACGGTTTCAGATTTTATTTATTCTATGTTGACGGTTTCAGATTTTTTTTTATGTTTAAGGTTTAAGATTTAATTTTTTCTTATTTTAAGGGAGTCCTTTCTGAAGCGGTTGAATGGTATGGT
>NW_019399633.1:0-3543 GCF_000591075.1 Eurytemora carolleeae
GGAAAATTACAATATAAAAGAATGGACACAAATTTTCAATAACAGACAATTTCGTAAAATGAATACCATAACCCATAAAAAAGTATGCCTGATCATCTAGAAGCCGAATATTTTGAATTTAAATTTCAAATTTTGTCCCCCCCCCATAGGAGCTTCTAGGGGGGGGGAAATTTAGGCCCCCCCCCTACATTTCATTCTGTATGTGCCCTTGAAAAACCCATATATTTCACAGTTTGTCGCACTTTCGGACCTGTAAATTTCCGTTTTTACTATAACCCCTCTCCCTTTGCACAAGCACACAAATTTTCAAATTTGTTCAAATATCTAAGAAAACCCCATTTATTTTACCGTTTGTCCAAGTTTTTCACCTCTAAATTTTTGTTTACCTATATGTACACTGTACAGTCTCACAAATCTTTTAATTTTTAAAGAAGTTTAAAAATGAATATAACATTTTTCGTCAATATATTTTCGTCGGAATATTTCAATGATTTTTTATGTGAAAGATGGATCCCATTTCAGGCTTCAACATCCGTCTTGTGTTTACACTACCCCCCAAAGACAGTACACTGCAGTACAAAAGATTTTATTTGCATTATAACCTTGACCTAGAGAGCACCTTTTTAGAGATAGTGGAATTGAAAATTACAAAATTTCTAGCGAGATTTAATGACTTAAAAAAATATGACAACTATTCCACTGTTTTCTGATTCTCACTGTATTATAGAAATATATATTTCTAGGATTAGTTTATACTTTGGGTGTATTAGCAGAGAACGGAATAACATCTGTAGTAGATGCAAGGTTAGTAGGACAAATAAATATATTTATCATTTTTCTCATGAAATATCATCTCAAATTTGGAAAAATACGAATTCTTTGTTCTCATTGAATAGAATTGATTAAAAATGGTGCTACATAGAGAGTTTCAAATCTACACAAACCAAATACAAATGTGGTCATTTTTAATANACATAATTTCATAATTTTTAATTTTTTACGCTAATTCTGCCACCATTTTGTCGTATTTTATAAACATACCTGATTATTTGATAGATGTACAGACAGTAAACTCATAATCTTTGCAAACTTCTCTCTTTATTATTTTGAACTTTTACTTCTTACATAGATGTACAGACAGTAAACTTATAATATTTGCACTCTTCTCTCTTTTTATTTTGAATCTGTACTTCTTAGATAGATGTACAGACAGTAAACTTATAATCTTTGCACTCTTCTCTCTTTATTATTTTGAACTTTTACTTCTTACATAGATGTAGAGACAGTAAACTTATAATCTTTGCAACCTTCTTTTTTTATTTTGAATTTTTTACTTCTTAGATATACAGTTAACTCATAATCTTTGCACTCTTCTCTCTTGTTTTATACTTGTTAACCTTTAACTTCTTAGATATATTTCCTGTAAACTCATAATCTTTGCACTCTTCTCTCTTGTTTTACTTGTTAACTTTCTAAATACGTCTTAGATTCACCATAGAACTCTTTTATATGAAAAATAATGTGAAAATGTTTAAAAAGAGTACTGTTGTGGATCGGAAGTGAATTCTTTACACCAAGGACCACTTAAAAGTACGCCCTGCTGCAGTTCCTTTCATAAATCTGTGTTTGTAGGATCTAAAGGCACTATTCTCTAATACAGACCCTATGCTACGAAGGAACCAGATCAAGGTGTACTCGGATGGATTACTGGTATGATCATTGTGATAAATTTATCTAAAATTACTGATTTATCAAAAACTCTGATACATGATTACCCATAAAGGATTAAAAATTAAAGACGACTTAAAACTTTAAGATATTACGATCCAAAGGTTGAATTGGAAGTCTTTGGTCATGAACATTACAGTATTTTTATGATTAAGCAAAGAAAGTCAAGTTGACTGCATGTTGCAGGAGATCATGAATATAAGTAAATAGACAGCATACATGCAGGGAATAAAAATAAAGGGGAAGGGTAATGGCGCTGGTCTGGCATGAGAAAGCCAGTCACACTGCTTTGCAGACGAGTTCGTTATTACACACACACACTCTTTTGGTACAGACACACAAAATGACCACAGTCAAAGAATTTGCAGAACAATGTCGTTAATTATAATAAAGTTTGAATAACAAGTAGTTTATTGCAAAATTTAATCAAATTATATTCCTTGCATGAAAATTTGGCTTATAGTGTTGACTTAAATATATAAATAATATATTACATGAATATCAAACTTATTTTTAAGTAAACTATTAACAACAAACAAATGTACTCTCCTAGACTGTACATATACCGAGATTCTAATGTACTCTCCTAGACTGTACATATACCGAGATTCTAATGTACTCTCCTAGACTGTACATATACCGAGATTCTAATGTACTCTCCTAGACTGTACATATACCGAGATTCTAATGTACTCTCCTAGACTGTACATATACCGAGATTCTAATGTACTCTCCTAGACTGTACATATACCGAGATTCTAATGTACTCTCCTAGACTGTACATATACCGAGATTCTAATGTACTCTCCTAGACTGTACATATACCGAGATTCTAATGTACTCTCCTAGACTGTACATATACCGAGATTCTAATGTACTCTCCTAGACTGTACATATACCGAGATTCTAATGTACTCTCCTAGACTGTACATATACCGAGATTCTAATGTACTCTCCTAGACTGTACATATACCGAGATTCTAATGTACTCTCCTAGACTGTACATATACCGAGATTCTAATGTACTCTCCTAGACTGTACATATACCGAGATTCTAATGTACTCTCCTAGACTGTACATATACCGAGATTCTAATGTACTCTCCTAGACTGTACATATACCGAGATTCTAATGTACTCTCCTAGACTGTACATATACCGAGATTCTAATGTACTCTCCTAGACTGTACATATACCGAGATTCTAATGTACTCTCCTAGACTGTACATATACNAATAATAATAATAATAATAATAATATTAATATTAATATTAATGAAATTAATAGTAAAAACAATAAAAATAGTATACATAATATTAAACAAAAGTCCTTTTAATCCTATTCTGTATTAGAGCCCAAGGTGAGGGATTTGATTTTGTGGTTCATACAATTGGAGAACGCGGTGTCGCGGTAAGTTAAAGGGATGGTGCAATAAATATGAAATATGATTTTTTAAAATCTTTATTTTTATCTTATTCAGGAGACAGTAACTGCTATTGAAAATGCTAAAGTCTCCAATTTGAGGTATTTTTATAAAAATTAATTTATTTTGGAAACTATGTGATTAATGAAAGTTTGTTGATTTAAATGGTTCCCAGGGATTCAAGAATAATTTTTTCATTGCTCTGAACATTGTAAATTTCATGAATAATTTCATATTTTTTTAAAATTCCAAAATCTTTAATCTCTTGCACACATAAATTTGAAAAATCAAATCATTTAATTTGTTTTATAACATTTTTTTTTGGTTTCAGCCGGCATAGGTTGACCCACCTGGAGATAGTAAATGATGCAGATATGACACGAATGGCAAATT
>NW_019399634.1:0-1149 GCF_000591075.1 Eurytemora carolleeae
CTATGTTTAATTAGCGTAAAGCACCAATTGAATCTTGAAACTATAATTAATTTTGTTTTGTCAACTTTACTCAAACTTTCTTATTAAACCTGGCAGAATAAACTTTTATTCTAATTCCCTAAACTTGACAAGTTTTTGCATTTTTATTAATGGATCACTGAAGGCTTAAAACGGATTGAAAACGAGTCAAATAGTTTAATCTGTCCTGCAAATAGGGTTTCCAAATTTTCGTTCAATCTCTTTCGCAAAAATTTCTTTCAGCCAACGAAAATGTGAACGAAAACGAAAATTTTCGTTCATTTTTGCGATATTTGTTCCAAATTTTTGTGAAATTCATTTCAAATTTTCGCAAAATTCGTTCGAATTGTTTTTGCGAAATGCGTGAAATTCGTTCGAAATTTTGCGAAATTTGCTAAATTAGCTCAAAACTTTCTCGAAATTCGCGTAGTTTGTTCAAAATTTTTGCGAAACTCGCGTTATTCGTTCCAAATTGTTGCGAAATTCGTTCGAAATATTAGCAAAATTAGTTCTCCTGAAAAATCTTTTTTTTTCGCAAAAATATAATCTTCTTGATGTGAAATGGAAAAATTAAACGAAAATTTCGCAAAGATGAGGTCAAAATTTTTGGCGAAAATACATCGAAATTAGCGAAAATTTTGAACGAAAAGATAAAAATTTCGTTCAACAAAAATTTCCATGGAATCCCTACCAACAAAACAAAGACTTGAAATAAGTCTGTATGCATGTACATTGTACAGGGATACTCATACAGGATGAGACTGTAAAGACAACTTGAAAATTAAGCCTTTTGGCTCGGATAAAGCCTTAAAATGGCTGATTTTTTTACAGCTGGTTCAGTGGTTTCTGAAGTCTCATTCTTTGTGGGCAACCCTGTATACGTGTGTTAACTATAGCTGGCTAAAACTTGACACTAGAGAGAAATTTAACTTGAATAAAGCATGTTACATTAGAACACTTTTTTTAGTTTTCCAGGATTACATCTTTTTAGACTGAGTATTGAATAAATTTTCACATACCACTGGCAACTCCTATACAACTGTGCTAGGTAAAATTGTTGAATATATAAGCGTTTTATTCATGGAGAAACATAGTTTAGTTTTTGTTTTTCCTTTTTAAGAGTGGACCACA
>NW_019399635.1:0-1176 GCF_000591075.1 Eurytemora carolleeae
ATGTTTATTTATATGTTAATATCAATTAACATTAACATTTGTATGTTAATATTAACATTAATTAAATTTATTAAATCTTCAATGGTCTCATATAGAGCCTCTAATGGAATTCTTTGATTTATTATAGTGATACCTACTGAGAAAGCTGTAATCTGTAAGAGTTTTATCTGCTATGTTCACATTTTGTTTGTTTATGTTTTGACTGCATACGGTTGTACTTATTAAAACAAGAAATATGCAGTATACAAACAGAGTACACTTGTCCGTCTTCACTGTTCATCTTGCGGAGACATTATAGACACATCTTTACATCCTTTTACCCTTTTCATAAAATAAACTCTAACAGACATAATAATATTATGGCTTTAGAAATTAGGTATTTCAATGCTAATTCATAACAAAGACGATATCAAATTCGTCACTGAATTCCTATGTTTTTTGGGACACCCTGTAAGTTAGATAAAATCGGTTTAAATGTGTAGCTTAAAATGTAGCTTATGTAGCTTATATATATTTATAATTTATATTTACATTAATCAATATAAAAGTTTACAATTTAATATTAATACTCCTTTCTCTGGATATCGCATTTTATGATTGACAGGGTTTGCCAAAAAAACATGTGCAATACAAGACTTTTAGCATGAGTATAGTTTAGTTATTTAGAGGTGGTTTTCAGAAATGGAGTTTCTTGGTCCCAGTCTAGCCTTTTTTGTTTTCTAAAAATGTGGTATGATGACAGCACTGCAAGGCTTGATAGATTTTCGCACATTGCCTTGAAACTAACACTGGGTTTGCAGAACTTATGGAGTTTCTTTAGATTTGCTTTATTTGATGGTGAGATATATCATCTTGAGCCGATGGTACCCGCTCATCGAACCTAGAGGAAACGAACCTAACGTTTTTCTGACCTAACGTTTTTCTGACCTAACGTTTTTCCGACCTAAAAATCTGTAGGTTCGATTAGCGAAATGTCCCAAACTGACCTAAAGATTGGAAATATATTTTAGGTCGGTTGGGAATATATTTTAGGTTGGTTAAAGCAACAATTTTAGGTTAGATAAGCATTCATTTTAGGTCGGTTGAGCAATATTTTTTAGGTCGGTTGAGCAATTAATATTTTTAGGTCGGATGAGCAATATTTTTAGGTCGGATGAGCAATGTTTTTAGGTCGGT
>NW_019399636.1:0-1165 GCF_000591075.1 Eurytemora carolleeae
AATTCTGAAACCAGCCTATTTCATAATTTGGTTTTCTTTTAATATTAATTTTAGATTTTCTATAAAATGATGTTCCAGGGCCCAAAAATACACCTACAGTATGGACACAGTACAACAAAATGGCCGTTTTACACTTTTTCCTAGTAAATTCCACTCTAATATATATTCTATTCTCTTTGCTAATAATGAAAGCGTGAACATCATTTCTAAAGTAAAAATATTCTTAATTATAGTGATGATTTTTGTAAAGTTTTTTTTTGCAATTTCAGATTCACAAAAAAGTGTTTTATGCTTGTGGCCTGGTGGGATAAAAAATTTAACGAGCTGTGGATTGTACCAACTGATTTCAAAAAGAAAATTTAAAAAAAAAATTATTTTTGTGGTCTGCAGCAAGGTTCGTACGGAGGTACCCGTATTATGTGACAAATCTAACAAACTATAAATATACATAAAACATGAGGAACCTATTCCTTCACACCGTAGCTCCCTTTTCGTTTTTTTAATTCATATTTTATTTTTAGATTGCTCTAGCTCCAAAAGTAATAATCGCTGATCCAAAAGTTTAGCTAAAAATGAAACCTAAGACTAACAGCTTATGATTTTTTTTTAAAATTTCGAAAATCTTTAAATTTTTCCATACTTTATGAACAAATAAAAATAAGACGTGAAAAATCGAAAAATTGATAAATCCTGGAAATCGATTTTTGACTTACGTTCAAATAATTGGTTATAACAAAAAAGTGCGAGGCCTAGAAGGAAAAATTTAAAATCATGAAATAACTGAAATATAGAGCTTTCGAATGACACCATGATAGTAAAAATTGAACGAAAATTATTTCCTCAGTTCCTAATACCCCCTACTGCAAAGTTTTTTGAGACACCCTGTATATATTCTAAATACTATAGATGATATATATACTCTAGACAAGAATTTATTCAAAATATCTAAACAAATTTAAACTTCACCATTTATATATGTAAGTATATCTTTGTATGTGAATCTTTTATGTATATAAAAAATATATAGATAGATAATATATACTCTTTATTCAAGAATAGAGATAAACTTTATACTCTATATACTCTAGATACTAGATTAGAGGTTATATATACTCTAGATTTTGAATATAGTAGATATATAAACTTTAGAAACTAGAATAGAATA
>NW_019399637.1:0-1147 GCF_000591075.1 Eurytemora carolleeae
AATTCTTTTTAGGCAAGAAGTTGCGTACTTGGGACACTTGGTCTCAGAGAATGGGATAAAATTATTACCATGTCAATAAAATAACTGAGTGGCCCCTGCCAACCACTGGCAAAGAATTATCCGTATTCTTAGGTTTTGCTGGTTAATACAGAGAGTTTTTAAAGGGATTTGCAAAAGTAACTGGAAATTTAAATGAAGTGAAGAGTAAACATACCCTAACCTGGACAGAGGATATGATTAATAATTTTTATACTCTAAAACAGATGTTTGTAGCAGCACTGTGCCAAGCCCCACCAGATTTTGCTCCAGATGTAAAACCGTTAATACTAACAATTGATTATCACAGAAGCAAAAATGACCGAAAATTTAGGCCTTATGAATGTAATTATCATAGTATTAAAGGAGAAATGTTAGTGTTAGTGTACAAATTAACAAAATTTTCTCACCTTTTAAGATTGAATGAGTTTACTGTCATCACGGATTCCAACACTATTCTTCACTGGAGTACCATGAAGGTTAGTGGGAAACCATAATAAGATGCAAACTTAATCTCACGAGCAAAACACTTGGCTGACCCTACACCATTGTGTATTGACTCAAGAACACAAGGTAAAGAAGAGTTATACCCTGTCCAGTGGTCAAAGGTAAATAATATCTCAAAATATATACCCCCTCCTGCAAAGGTAAGATATGTAATAATTGATCTTCCTTGGCACTTGGCAGGATGGCAGGAGTCAATGGTATAGAAGGCAGAGGACCCCCTCTGATAGGAGCTATACAAGGTACAATTGCCATAGATCAGTATGATTTAGAGAAAGCTCAGCTGGACGACAGAAAAACTTGTCAAATAATGGTTTGACAAGAATACAGGTAAGGTTGATGATGAAAAATCAACACAATGAACTCAAAACTTTTTACAGTGATGGGTTACAGTTAGTAAGAAAACAATTGAGAATCACAGATAAAAAGGTAACAATTTATTTGTTAGAATTTGAGGCCAAACCAATGATGAGAATTGTCCTCCCACCCTCGCACAGGTATCAAGCCCTCGCAGTACACACAAATGAACACTGGGGAGTACAGTGAACAAAGCAATAGGTTCAAAAGGTTTTCTACTGGCCAGAGTAGAGAAAGGACACAGATCCTT
>NW_019399638.1:0-1146 GCF_000591075.1 Eurytemora carolleeae
CACATAATGATTTACATAGGAATTGGAGACAAGAAATTTCTTGGCATTGGTAACAAAATTTCTTCGGGTAGGGTTATGAGAAATTTCTCAGAATTGTTTACAAGAAATTTCACGGAATGGGTTAAAAGAAATTCCTGGGAATTGGTAATGATAAATACCCTAGAATTGGGTTACAAGAAATTTCTCATAATTGGTTAAACAAAATTCCTCAGAATTAGTTTAGATGGTGAATCTTTCCCCGGATATTCTCAAGAAAATCTCCAATTTCTGTCGAAATTTTCATCGGATTTTCCCGTGGAAGATTCCTGTGAATTTCCGCGGAATTATGGTAAAGAGTCTCGGGAATTTCCGTGGATTTTCCGCAAAATTGTTACCCGGGTTGGTTCTGCTTTAATCATACTTGATAGATTAAGCAAAGCCATCGAAATTTAAAAAGCTTTCCATTAAGGAAACAGATTACCTTCTGGGTCACAGGTAAATGTTCCAATGTTGATAGCAGCAGAAGCTGCAGCAGATGTAGCAAGGTTCTTCTTTTGGCCAAAGAGTTGACAGGCAACATCATTGGCTATTCCTGAAGGATTGAACTTCCAAAATACACAGTCCAGCGTTCTAAACAATTTTGAGTATAATGTTTAAAAAGGATTTTTTTGTTCAAAACAGTATTTAGTTGTTTAAAAAAGAATTCATTTGCATTTTGTTTTGAAACCAACTCTGGTAGTTGATAATTTATGAGAAGCCATGGTCCAGGTGATTTGAGCTTGGAACTTTTGAATCGTGGATATTGAGACATTGATCTTGTTAATCTTCAGATTTATTTAATCTTTATTTGATATTTGTCGTCTTTGGAAAATGAATAGCGAATCAAAAGTCAGGGAAGTTTGTTTTCAACCAATGAGAAAACAGAGAAGTTGTAAATAAAAAAATCAAGTGATCAAACTGATTCTGCCAAAAATATCCCAAAGTGCCCACAGTGGATATCGAGATCAACAATCAGGATTATGGGTATCCAACACAAAAGTTCCTGGCTCAGGATTATGGGTATCCAACACAAAAGTTCCCGGCTCAGGATTATGGGTATCCAACACAAAAGTTCCCGGCTCAGGATTATGGGTATCCAACACACACAAAAGTTCCCGGCTCAGGATT
>NW_019399639.1:0-1146 GCF_000591075.1 Eurytemora carolleeae
TTAAGTTGAATATAAAATGAATAAAACTTTAAAATTCTTAATTTCTTAATTTAGTCTCGCCGTTTACCCGCGCTTTGTCGTAAATTACTATTTCAGCTATTTCTCCCTATAAAAGTAGAAACTAAACTTTGAATATTAAAACCAAGCTAAGAACATTCCCGTGGTCTTTCCCAGTTTCCCAATCAAAATTTGAGGCAAATCAGTTCAGGGGTTCCTGAGTTATGATCGGACAAACAAACAAACAGAGATTTCAATTTTATATATGTAGATACAATTCAAGGGCGGAAAGTTCATCTAAATATCTTTTTATCTTATATAGAAAATATACCTTCAAGAAAAAAGTTACAATTGCCTCTCTGTGTAAAAAAAATAACAGGCGTTTTATACCTTAAATTAACCGTTTAAAGACAGGAAGTAGTTTTCTGCCAAGGTTTGGGGGATTTTCTATATTCCGATTCAGCTTCAGTTTATAACTAGCTTGGGAACCCAGCCTTGCCCAGGTTAATCATAGTTACTCCCCACCCTCGCTCTGTATTAAATTACGAATCTTGCTAATTTTCCCTTTAAAAGTCGACCCGCTTAATTAACAATCTCAAAACCATGCTAAAAACATTCCCATGGCTTTCCCGAGTTCCTCAATCAAAATTTGAGGCAAATCGGTCCTGGGTTCTTGAGTTATGATCGGGAGACATGTCGAGAGACATGCCCGTTCCAAAACAGTTATCACTGTTCAATAATGTAAAAGATATTGTTGTTTTTCTAGATTGATTAATTTGGACAATTTCCTCCATTGTTCCTGCACCAGAATACCGAAGGTCACTTTGCTGGTCGAGAGACTACAATTTCAAAAAAAGTAATTAATTAAGTAAAACTACATGGATAGCTCATATATCCTTGATCAGATTTATAAGATATCGTTTACAGTAGGACATTTAAAATATCGCTTACAGTCCCTTTGTAATAAAAATTTGACAGACAAACAATCTAAAGTAACGCGCGGACGAACACAAACATGAAGAATCTGTTTATCCGTTAGAAAATAGTTTTGTGTAATATGTGTTAAGAAGCTCGGTAGGAAGATGATGAAAAGAGGAAATGTAAATCAAAAATAAACTGTTTATCTTAGGTATGGGAGAAGGGTTATCA
>NW_019399640.1:0-1147 GCF_000591075.1 Eurytemora carolleeae
CCCCGGGCCGAGACCCACTGTTGTAGCCAGAGATGAGTCAGTGTACCTGTAGCATTTTCTGTTGTAATGATTAGTACGATCTTTATCATCCATGTTATAAATATATCTTATCTATTTCAATGTGACCCTGACCGGCTAATCCGGTCAGTTTGATTTACCTGTATACAAATAAATTAGGGCTACATGAAACGTTGTGTTATACGGACGTATACAGAGCCTTGAGTTTTGGCTAGAGATTGAGAGCCATGAGTTTTGGCTAGAGATAGAGTCAGTGAGACTATAATTAGACTTTGAGTAGAGTAATCTCGGGACCTAGATTTATTACATACCCAGAACCTTAGAACCGAATAGACATTGAGCAAGCTTTGTTTATCCTGTCAAGGTCTGGGGACTTACACTCCATTGCACAGAACACTCACAGGTAGAGGATAATTTGGATACTTTGGATACTTTTGATACCTTTGATACGTTGGATACTGTGGAGATCTTGGATACTGTGGATCCTGTGGAGACTAGAGATCTAGAGCAGATTGAAAGAGAGCTAGGATTAATCATAAAGATAACCAGCTATATGAACTACAGGAGAACTACAAAGAGTGGATCATGGATCCACAGCAGATTAATTGATAACTAGGATGATCATAAATCACAAGTTATATCAACTACAGGAGAGCTACAAGGAGAGGATCATAGATCTGTGGCAGATTGATAGAGAACTAGTATGATCATATATCACCAGTTATATTAACTACAGGGGAGCTACAAGGAGAGGAGTATAGATCTGTGGCAGATTGATAGAGAACTAGTATGATCATATATCACCAGTTACATTAACTACAGGGGAGCTACAAGGAGAAGAGCAGAGCAGACTACAGATCACAGAGATATAGAGAAGACTGTAGATCAGCAGAGATGCAGAACAGACTGTAGATCACAGAGATATAGAGAAGACTGTAGATCAACAGAGAGGCAGAGATTGTAGATGCTGTGGATACTGCAGATATTAAGGATACTGCAGATACTTAGGAGACTGTAGATATCAAGGATACTGCAGATACTATAGACACTGTGGATGTTGCAGATACTGTGGATACTGTAGGTATTGAGGATACTACAGATAATGTGGATACTAGAGCATATTGGTAGA
>NW_019399641.1:0-1145 GCF_000591075.1 Eurytemora carolleeae
TGTATTATGTTTAAATTATCAAAATATAATTTTGCATATATTTTTAAAAATGAAATCTTAAAAATTGGAGGTTGGACTTTACGTAGTGTCTACTTAATTCTTAATTCTTAGTTTAAATCTTATATCCGAACAGTTTTAGAAATTATAAGTTTTGAACTCCAGGATGTGGAAGAGCAAGAGTTTGTTGAACTCTTCCCACGAGTATCCAATGAGTTGCTGAGCTCTGCCTGCATCGAGGAGAGGAAGGAGGAGAGGAGACAGGCCAGGACTGGGAGTAGGTTGGCACACACTCTTACAGAGCACCTGGATATGGATCAGGAGGTTAACAGGTAATCAATTTTGCTTTTAGAGAAACTAATTATTTATCTCTTCATTATAACAGGAGGCGACAAGGCTGCAATAGATATGGGAGTCCCAAAGCATCCCTCGCTACGCTCGTGATGCTTTACGACCCAGCAAAGTCAACTTTTAAACAAATTTTATGGAGATATTTCGAATTCTAAGAAAATATAGCATTCGAATTTACCTTTTTTAGTTTAAAAACTATAAAATCTATTTAGTTTTGTAACACATACGTTTGAGTTCAGAAATAATATCTACTTTATGTTTTCGGAGTTGTCTTCCGCAACTTCTTGGCAGAAAAATTGGCAATCAATTAGATTGCATCCCTAGAGTTTCAATCTAATATTGTGACCCCGGTTTTAGGGTTGCAATGTAAATATCAGGGATTCAATACATTATTTTGTTCAAACGTTGAAGAAAAAAATCACGTCTCAAACCTTCTGTATATTTATTAATTTCTATTGCACCCTTTCGCTTTTTCAACAGATTTGGATTTTATTTCCCTGCCCTAGTCCTACTTAGAAATTTTTGTATCAAAGCTAGGGGCGTATTTTGGAAGTGGTCTATGAGGGGAAGGCTTTGCACCCATTAGGACCTAAACAAACTTGGAAACCATAGATTTCACTGATCTAAGGGGGACTGAGCCCCCTCCTGAATACGCCTCTTATTAAATCTTTTTCCCTTCGAGATTTACACAATTATTATTTTCAAATTAATTCCTCCCGCCCTTTCCGTACAACCCTTCACCCTCCTCCCCCCACACGGTTAAAATTAAAAATATGATCAATGATAAACTTTGTGTG
>NW_019399642.1:0-1159 GCF_000591075.1 Eurytemora carolleeae
GGGGGGGGGCAAAATTTGAACTGTAAATTTAAAACATTTGGCTTGGATATCAGGCAAAATTGTATAAGATACTTTAAAGGTACGTACACATACAGTCCAATTACCTTGCATTGTACTATACTTTATCTCTCTTTTAAACAAAACTAGCAGAAAAAAACATTGTCTCTAAAAAATCGACTTTATTATGCTGTTATGTAAGTGATAATTAGTATTTAAATTAGAGATAGTAAAAGACATTTTTGAAGATAAAAAACCTGACTTAAACTTAAATTCTATGAGATGAAAAAAGAACAGAAATAATTATGACATGTAAAACTTTCTGTTTTGAAATAAAAAGTAGGAGTACAATTGTAATCTATGTAATAAAGCTTTTCGTTCATTTATGTTTGCTATGGCTGACCAAACGGCTGAATTAAATGGGCTGAATTTTAGTGAGGAAACTCATGGATACCCTTGGGAATGGCATCTGCAGCTAAATAAATTATAAGTTTTTATTTTAATTCGATTTTTAAATTCCACGGGCAACGCCTGGCACTTCAGCTAGTTTGTAATAAAAAGAAAGATTATACAAAAGAGCGGTGCAATGATCGAATAAAGTAAATTAAATCCAAACAAAAAATGGTCATTTACTATGGTGACATGGAAACGCCTCAACACGGAAACGACTCAACACGGAAACGGATCAAAAATTATTTTTGAGGCATTTCCGTTTTTTTTAGAAATTCGAGGAAATCCCTTAAAAAGTTCAGAATTGTTGAGGGATTTCCGAATATTTTGTATCCGTATCCCAATATTTAGAGTTGAATGGTTTCCTCTTTTTTTTGATCAATTTCCTCATATTTTTAGGTCCCATTCCTCATATTTTTGATCCGTTTCCGCTTTTTTCAAAAACTTTAAAAATCTCAATTTGTTGATCGGTTTCCTCAAATTTTTGATCTGCAGTTTCCTCATATTTTTGATCCATTTCCGCTTTTTTCTAAAACTTTAAAATTGATCTGTTTCCCCATATTTTTGATTGGTTTCCTAAAGTTTTTGATCCGTTTCCGCTTTTTTTTTGATCCGTTTCCGCTTTTTTCAAAAACTTTAAAAATCTCAATTTGTTGATCAGTTTCCTCATATTTTTGATCCGTTTCCGCTTTTTTCAAAAACTTTAAAAATC
>NW_019399643.1:0-1145 GCF_000591075.1 Eurytemora carolleeae
AAAATCAATTGATACACACGTTCTTTGTATTTTATTAAATGAATGAGGAAATAAATTAATTATTAAAATATTTCTCTTTTTTAGAAATTTTAATAATAATCTCTGAAGTGTCTAAGGTTATATGAGTAGACATTGTTCTTTAGTTTCTCCAGATATACAGGATGATGTATCCGCCAAACCTTCCAGAGAAGGCCAGAATTTGTTAAAATCTTGATGAGATGACTTTAGATCCATGGTTTAGATGATGAATTTCAAGGTTTAGATGATAAATATCTAGGTTTAGATGCCTAACTCCAATGTTCAGGTGACAATCTACATGGTTTGAATGCAAAACTCAATGGTTTAAACACCGAGCTTCAGATGCAAAACTTCGTGGTTTAGATGAAAAACTTCATAGTTTAAATGAAAAATGCTTTGGTTTAAATGAAAACACCATGGTTTAGATGAAAAAATTCATGGTATAAATGAAAAAACCCATGGTTCAAACGAAAATCTCTTTGGTTTAAATGAAAAACTCCGTGGGTTGAATAAAAAACTCCGTGGTTTAAATAAAAAAGCCACGATTCAGATGATAAACTCTAAGGTTCTGGTGACCAACTCTGAGATGTCATCTGAACCTAGATGTTTATCATCTGAACCTAGATGTTTATCATCTGAACCAAGAAGTTTATCATCTGAACCTAGAAGTTTATCATCTGAACCTAGAAGTTTATCATCTGAACCAAGAAGTTTATGATCTGAACTTAGAAGTTTATCATCTGAACCTAGAAGTGTATCATCTGAGCCTAGATGTTTATGATCTGAACCAAGAAGTTTATCATCTGAACCTAGAAGTTTGTTATCTAAGCCTAGATGTTTATGATCTGAACCAAGAAGTTTATCATCTGATGCCAGAAGTTTATCATCTGAGCCTAGATGTTTATGATCTGAACCAATAAGTTTATCATCTGAATCTAGAAGTTTGTCATCTAAGCCTAGATGTGTATGATCTGAACCAATAATTTTATCATCTGATGCCAGAAGTTTATCATCTGAGCCTAGATGTTTATGATCTGAACCTAGAAGTTTATCATTTGATGCCATAAGTTTATCACCTGAACCTATAAGTTTATCACCTGAGTCTATAAGTTTATCATCCGCAACCT
>NW_019399644.1:0-1143 GCF_000591075.1 Eurytemora carolleeae
ATCTTTGAAACGTAAACGTTCACATAAATAAATTTTAGAAATAGAATAAATAGATTATATTTAAAAACCTGCCATTGTCATATATTGTAAAATCAATATTTTGAAATCTCTTTTTTTTCTTATTTATGCCTAAAAATCAGTTTAACTCGTGTATAATTAATTACATATTTATTCTTCTTAAATGTAGGCTTTAAAGTACAGTACATTTTGTAGCTCAGTACTTAATCTTACCAGTTCAGAAGTAAGTTTGTACGTCCAAAACCCGTTCAAATATTGGAATGCAAATGAAGGGTTTCTGAACGTTATGTATTTATGAAGGAATGTAACTTGGTGGATTCAAATTTCATTTCGGGGATACAGTCTTCAGTTTTAGTTCTTTACCAATCAAAGGAGTGATTACAGATTAGTTCTTGTTCAAAATACAAAGTGATTACAGATAGTTCTTGCTAAGAATACAAAGTGATAACAGATTAGCCCTTGTTCAGAATACAAAGTGATTACAGATTAGTGCTTATTAAGAATACAAAGTGATTGCAGATTAGTTCTTGTTAAGAATACAAAGTGATTACAGATTAGTTCTTGTTCAGAATACAAAGTGATTACAGATTAGTTCTTGTTCAGAATACGAAGTGATTACATGTGAACATAATGGTTCTTGTTTAGATTACATGTTAGTTCTTGTTCAGAATACGAAGTGATTACTCGTTAAACACTGAATATATTATATTATTCTGTGACATGGGGTTTGCTGATATGAGTGTAGACGAAGAAGGTTTGAGTAATTTTTGCACCCCCCTTTCCCCCCCCCCCTAGGTTGTTCACGTCCGGCCCCGCTAAGCGTGTTTGACTTCTTTTGATTACCGAGCGTTTATACAAGAGAGGACTTAGGAATTATAAAGTAAATAATCTGCCAAAATCGTGCCACTATTCCACGCCTTGTCTAAAATATCCGCGTAACTTTTGCATATCACTATCCAACAAAACAGCAAATGCAATATATAATAAATGTACATTATATAAGTATACCTAATCCCTTTATAAAATCAAATTACAGTATTTCCGGCCTTTTGGGATAATTTACGGTGGAAAGAAAGCAGGATGTTATTTAATAAAACAATTTATTGAAATATATGTCAAATATAT
>NW_019399645.1:0-1145 GCF_000591075.1 Eurytemora carolleeae
TGGTTAAATTTGGTTATGTTTGTTTCAATTTGGATATGTTTGGTTAAAGGAATTGAGTTTTTGCCACAAACTCAAATCTTCTGATCCCAATATCTAAAAAATATGATTGTTTGGAGCTGTACAAAATATAATTCCCTCCCTTCATCAAAACTTCATGCCTCCGATTGTTTTGATAACATTTCAATTCATTGATATAATTAACAGCATTTTGCAATTTATTAATCAGATTAAAGTTTATTATAGTCTATAATTAGTAAAATTACGACATTTAGCGTCTCTGATACTCTTATAATTATATACCACATGGTGGGTTTCGGACCTAAAAAAGTCCACGAAGATTTTACCAATATTTGTTATGCTCCTTATGAAATTGTCAAGCTATTCTAGACATTTGTCCAGTTTACAATAACAGTTTTATTTGGTTGTCCGGCCCCATATGATGTATCTGTTACCTTTACCAAATATATTGAAAACATAATTCATAATTCTTTGCACACTAAAAAACACATCAATATATCAATAATCTTGAACCCTTGATCGTTCTAGATATCCACTATGGGCAATTTTAAGCTTAAGGACCAGTGACCATGCCACAGGATATTAAAGAGGAATTAGATTAATCCGTAGGTCTTCATAAGATGGAGATTTTGCCAATTTTTCCAGATTTTATTCGTAAATTTTCAAAATTCAAATAAAATTGTGCATGTGTAAAGTTTGCAAACCCACAAAGGATTAAACTGTAAAGACGACCCAAAACTCTAAAAATATGACGATTTGAAGCTTGGTGTTTGTTTTTTGAATTAATTTGAGTCATTTTATGTCGTTCTAAATGATTAAGCACAGAAGTAAGCCAGTTTTGGCCTGCAAGGAACCCTGAATACAAGGAAACGGACCAGGGAGTAACCAATCTACTGTACTATACTATCCAATCTACTGTACTATACTATCCAATCTACTGTACTATACTATCCAATCTACTGTACTATACTATCTAATCTACTGTACTATACTATCCAATCTACTGTACTATACTATCCAATCTTCTGTACTATACTATCCAATCTACTGTACTATACTATCCAATCTTCTGTACTATACTATCCAATCTACTGTACTATACTATCCAATCTACTGTACTATACTTT
>NW_019399646.1:0-1154 GCF_000591075.1 Eurytemora carolleeae
AGTTAACATTAACATTAACATTAACATTGACTTTAAACAATTCATTAAAGTTTATGGTTGTCAGTATATAAAGTTAACATTAACATTAACATTAACATTGACTTTAAACAATTCATTAAAGTTTATGGTTGTCAGTATATGAAGTTAACATTAACAATAACATTAACATTAAGCAATTTATAAAGTTTATAGTTGTCATTATATAAAGTTAACATTAACATTAACATTAATATTAAATATACCTAACTGTTAATTTCTATGTTAATATCAATTAGCATTAACATTTGTATGTTAATATTAACATCAATTAAATTAATAAATAAGATCAATAGTCTCATATCGTGCCTGGTATCAAGAATTATTTTCAAAGATGATATCGAATTCGTCACTGAATTCCCATGTTTATTGGGACACCCTGTACTTAAATTACGTATTCTTTATTCAGTATAAACTTGATATTGTAGCAGCAATAATTTGAGTCTAAATGAATCTGGAAACAGGAAAACCGGAATCCAGAAACCGGTCAGTCTCCTTCCGCGAACACAAGAACATGTACTCCTGGATATTAATATATGTTCATTTACCTATTTAGAATAAACCACATATGTATACTTGTTCTTACTCTAAATTGGTGACCCCAGACAACAACTGTGCCATGGCCAAAACGCAGCCTCCTACCTGGAAACAGCTCAAGATTTGGCCAAAGAAGAAATCTCATGAACAATCTCAACTTCCTTACCTGCAAGCTTTTACCTACATTATGCTATTTGAAACAATCTGTTGGCACTTTCAGCTACTCCTGGAGCTAATCAGCTACTCCCAGAGCTAATCAGCTACTCCCAGAGCTAATCAGCTACTCCCAGAGCTAATCAGCTACTCCCAGAGCTAATCAGCTACACAGCTACTCCTTCAGCTAATAAGCTACACAGCTACTCCCGGAGCTAATCAGATACACAGATAATTTATTGATCATTATATCAATGCGATCCCTTTGATTTCTTTTGTCTAATAATTAACAATGTTCTTGCGAAGGGAAAACTTACACACTTCAACCGGTACTAGGAGTCACTAGGTATGGTAATAATGGCCTCTTCTCTAAGAACTCTTTCCCTGAAAACCTCTCATCAAATGGGAGAGTTTACCTGGCATGCCTT
>NW_019399647.1:0-1142 GCF_000591075.1 Eurytemora carolleeae
GATAATTTATTTTGAAATATCAGAACACAATATATTCTTGAAATATTTTTATTGTTTCATTATTAAAACTTTACCATATACGAAAAACTTGTTTTGTTACCAACTTGTGATTTATTGATTCCAAATCTGTGAAATGTCTCAAAGTTGAGACATTTTCCAAAACGTGTTTTGCGCCCAAACTTTGCTTTTGCTTAAAAAATGTGACATTTTCTAAAATGAAATCAATAGTCATCAAAAATTTTAATTTGTCTATTGTAGGGATATTATATTTAAATAACTAAAATTGTAGCCTTAAATATTCTAATTTATTGCCCATACCTGACAAAATCGCTGTTGGAACTTGCATCCTCTGTAGTTTGAAAAGTAAAAAAAATCATATCAAAAACGTGCTCAGGACCCAGATAAAAACTATTAAAAAATTCTCAAACCCCGAATTTCAATGTTGAAAAATGCGAGATTCATTTTTTTTCACTCTGAATCCTCAAGTTTAAAAAGCATGGGAAAAATTAAGATTAGTTTACCATGGGGTCTAATTCCTCTAATACTGATTCTTCGTCTTCCCCATTACTCTCGTATACTAAAAATAGTACAGGGTGTTGTGTTGCCAAATTTCAATGGTCAAAATAAAGTAACGTTTGCTAGAGTATATTTTATTATTTTACATAAACGGTAAAACTGCACTGTTTTAGTATTCAAGAATTTCTGATATTATTAAGTACAACACAGTGACATTGTGCAATAAAAACATAAACAAGCGAATTATGGACTATAGCAAACTATAGCTTTCCTATTAGGAATCACCAAACTTAATAAAAAAATCATTAACAAAGAAGATATCAAAATCGTCACTAAATTTCTATGTTTATTGGGACACTCTGTAAATTTAAATATCAGTACGTAAGAAAATTTTTCCGCAAGTAATGACTCGTCCTATATGATTAATTACATGAGAGGAATGTTTATCTTCAAGAATCAATGGGGAAAATATTTTTTCTCCTTAAAGGGAAAATTAGGAAGTTTAAATCAAAAATCTATGTTTTTCATCCATTTTCATACTTTTTACTAATTTTTTTTTATTTAAAAAACGTTAGTCGCTCCACGCAAACATACTTCAAATCTGGGGAAATAAGATTTTCAGAGAG
>NW_019399648.1:0-1142 GCF_000591075.1 Eurytemora carolleeae
AAGGGACTGTAGACTAAATTTCAACTGACCTTCCATTAAAGAAAAAAATAGCATGTCCGATTTACAACAATGATATTGTCTTTTTTTATTTTAAAATGTGTTAAATTCTTATTTTATGCATTCATTCGAAAATCACCTGGAAACAGAAACAATAATGATAATGATCGATTTTAAGCTAGAAAATTTAGGATATATCATTGGTCACTTCTAATAGGGTACCGTCGTAAATCTGACATGCAACAACAGAGGTTCACTTCAAATTATGACTACAGTCCCTTTAAATACATTAATTAAAGATTATACATTTTAATCTTAATGTCTTATGTTTTCTTATCTTCTACATTTTGTTCTGTGGATTTTTTTTACAAAATGTACAGGGTGAGTCAAAAAAAATTTTTTATTTGCGGCGCCAGGTGAAAAATTGTACCTTGGAAAAGTTATTTAAATTCTTCAGTTCCTTTCTTCTTAGTATATTCTAAAGTACTAAATATACGCTGTTCAGTTGAAACCTTAAGAACCATTGAAAAACAATTTTTCCGTAAAAAATTATACCAGAACTGAAAATTGCGAATTTTCTAATTACAATTTTGCAAATTTTCTGAGATTCTGTGATTCATTCTTTTAATATTTTAGATTTCGATAGAAACAATTTATTTATACATTTTTGTTTTTCTAAACTTTTGATTTTGAGAGAAAAAGAAGTTCGCTGTTTTTTTTGCCGTTAAAGTACAAAGAAAAAATAACATTTTTTTTCAAAAAAATTTAGTAAACACCATTCAGGAGAGTTGCACAAAAAAGGTTCAATTTTATTTATTTTATTTTATTTTATTTTGACTCACCCTGTTTGTTGCTTCTAGTTTTTATTTATACGAGGAAATTTATAAATTTTCTAAACCTAATCAAGCATGGAAAAAAAATATTTAAATTTTTTTTTTCCTTTTTTGCACAGTAAAAATTTTTTTTTGGTCCAATATTGAAAATTCATGGAAAGTATAAATGGGGAAAACCTTATTTAAAATCACATTTTTTCTGAAAAAGGATAAATCCAAATTTGATGTATTTTAAAAACTCGGGGGGAAAAAAAAAATAACTTATATTCATGAATATGCTAAAAATATAGTTTACAAATACTTGAACATAAT
>NW_019399649.1:0-1158 GCF_000591075.1 Eurytemora carolleeae
TGTGATATATTTTCTTAGTCCAACTTTTCAAGGCCTGCTCATTAAAGGAATAATACATTTAACTTTGAAGGTTATAGGGTGCAAGCCGTTTTAAAGTTATTTAGTCCCCAGTCGTGATAGGATTTAAGATTTTCAGGTTGTCATTAGAGTGTCATTCAAGATTCAACACTTAACAGGGTAGGATACCAATACTAGATTTGAAAATAGAAATGCAGAAAATCACTGATAATTTATTTTATCAATTTTCATACATACGATTTTTAGACTAATATATTAAGAAATTTTTGTTTTCCTGAGATTATTTGCTAGTTTACATTATCTATTAAATTTACATGAATGTGCGACACATTTATCCTGGGGGGGGGCTTCACAAGATTTTTTTCGAACAAAAGTTGAGCGAAAATTTCGCGAAAATGGACAAAATTTTCGCGCAAATGAGGTCAAAAGTTTCGTCAAAAGTACATCGAAATTCGCGCAAATTTTTAACAAAACTGAACGAATTTTGTTCCTTTCATTTTCGCGTATTTCGTAGAAAACCTTAGTCGCATCGCCTGGGGCTTAGATTGTACCGCTTTAACTCACCTCTGCTTTTCTGTGGCCCTTTACATTTATATTTTAGCACTATAAAGCACTTGTTGTAAGCATTGGTTTTTAAGAANTGGCAAAATTCTCATCGATTATTGCTTGAGAGACAGTGTTCCCAAAGGTTGGGTTAGGCCTACTGAGGCGCCGAAGGCTATTAAGAGGGGAGGAGCCGAGCGGTGAGGCTTGATTGGGCTAGGGAAACAAGCGTTGCGGCTAGAAAAGGCTAGAGGGCCGAGCACTGCGGCTTGGACAGACTTGGGAAGTTGTCGATTGGGAAATTGCACATTTGGGAAATTGCATATTTGGGAAGTTGCTACTTGTTAAAATATCCTTGGGAAGTTGCCGATTAGGAAAATGCCCGTGGGAAATTATTCTATTCGTAGTTTTTCCTAAACATTTTAAATGTTTTGTTTAGGTTGGACGTTATGAGGCTGATACAGAGCATATGTTTAATTTCAGGAAAATGCGTATATATATATTATAAAAAATGGCGAAATTATTTTTGTGATGAATTTTAACATTGTTTTAAGTTACCACTCATATATGAAAAAAATACCGATTTAAGATAATTTT
>NW_019399650.1:0-1161 GCF_000591075.1 Eurytemora carolleeae
AGCATGGCTGACGTACAGGGTGTCCCACATCATATTAGATCGTCAAGGGGTTTAAAGTATGAGTTTCGAACTAATTAGAAAATTTAAGAAGAATAAAAAATTTTGAAAATTTGAAAAAGACTAATATAAAAATGTTCTTGCTGAAAATACTAGGTTTTTTAATTGAGTATTGTGTGTTTATTTTGGCTTTTAAGCTTGGAGATAATATATTATGATATGGGACACTCTGTACTCTGTAGCTATCCTCAACCTTATGGCAGAAATTTGAGTTCCGGTGTCGTGCATTTAGTTAATCTCCCCTAAGACAGTTGATTTCCCCTATAGATTGTCAAGTACAATAGATGGCAACGCAGAATTTTTACACTCTCAGTACAGCTGTATTCTTACGTCACAAGTGTCAACTCAGTTTTTATGTCCGACAAAATTATTAATATTAGTGATAATATAAAATATAAGTGCTTATCTTAAAGGGAGTATTCGCGAAAAATGAAATATAGGCTTAATGCGATAAAAAAAGCGCTTTTGATCGGTACTAATCTTACTTCTGTCTGTTGCGTCTATAAGGAGAAAATTGTTATAAACGACTAGTACCGAAGATTGTAGTGTCCATACAAATTCAGAAAGATGCAACATTCAACTCGGATCGTAAACAAATCAATTTAATTCCAAACAAATCATTCAGATATTGCAAACAATAGTCATCGATTATTTTTCGACGCATTCGTAAATAGTTGATATTTTATAATATTTTGTATTTTTCATGATCTGAGAGTTACTTTTGAAAACATTTATTCCTGTTTCGAGGATTTTTGATAATGAAGACGACATTTTCATATTTCCAGGAATTTTCGAAAATCCAGCGCCAGCGAAAATTATTTTTAAAAAACAAAATCAAAATACCCTCCTTCATTTTTCGCGAACCGTCCCTTTAAAGTGAAATAAGTTTAATTTTATGTGTTCTTTATTTTCTGTTTTTACATGTTTTTATTTAATCTAAGATTCATGTAAACTAATGTGAGAAAATTTCGTTTTCCTTGTTATATTTGACACTTGTGACGTCATGTATAATTGGTCCATTAATCTCTGTTGCCACCTATTGTACTTGATAAGCTACAGGGTGTCCCAAAAAACATGGGAATTCAGTGACGAATTCGATATCGT
>NW_019399651.1:0-1137 GCF_000591075.1 Eurytemora carolleeae
TCGTCGACTTCCGTATTTGTTTTCATCAAGAATATTTTGCCTATTTTTTGTGTGATTTCTTTATATTCGTTTTGCTGGAATTTTGAATAAGAACATATTCTTTTTTCACTCCAAAATTAATATTTTATAATCAGCAGTTACTGAAACTAATAAATGATGAAAAGACGACCTTGATTAAACCCAACCCACCCTGCCCAATTATTACTCATGGACCGCCTACAGATTTCTTTCTGTTGACTCATTCAAATTCATAAACGAGACATTTTAAGTTATTTCACATCTTACAACTTTTTCGGGTTTACACCTTAACCACTTTTTTTTCTTTCTTAAAATTATTTGTTCTCTCCATCCCCCTCCAATTGTGAATTTTCTGCAGGGTTGCACAATGTGCAATTAAACCTTTAACTGTTCTCTGCAAGCTACTCATTTTAGCTTCTAGTTCTTCTTTCAATATATTCTTGCAAAACAACTTGAAACGAATAAAATAACAAGGATAAAATAATTTCGAACTTTTCCCGAGCAAAATTTTAATTTTCTTTGTATTCTTATATTTGAATTATTTTATTTGCATAACACATTTAAAATCTTTATGGAAACGTTTTATTGACAACTGACTGCCAGAGTACAGTATAAACCAATTAATGTCTGGAATGTAAAGACGATATTTAATCAATCATTTTTTGTATTTGATGTTGTTATTAATAAATATCAGTAGCTTGAAAATCATCTAATTAAGTGAAATGGGTCGAGCTGTATTTTTAAAGAGAAGTCCTGGACATCTCTCATACATTCTTGATCCAACAATGCCTCTGGGTATCGTTCTCAATTTGACATCGGAGTAATGGAAATTAACTCTGAAATCTAGAAAAACTAATTGTGTTCTAAAGCAAAAGAATAAATATAATATTCGATCTTTTTTCTGGTTAATGTTTACAAAGCATCAAACTCAGTTTATTGCGATAAATATCGTTTGATGAAATTTTAGAGGTTCAGAGGTTTAGAGGTTTATAGGTTTAGAGGTTTATAGGTTTAGAGGTTCAGAGGTTTAGAGGTGTGCAAAATCAGAAATTTGTTTCCACTTCAAGCTTACTGGAAACAGATCTAAGGGCGCAGAAAGGGCAATAGGTTTAAAATTCA
>NW_019399652.1:0-1153 GCF_000591075.1 Eurytemora carolleeae
TTTCTCATTATTCACAAAGATTTTTTGCAGATTTTCTAGAATTATTATTGAAAAGACGACATTTGAAGAATTTGAAGAAATCTGCGAATAAATTCAAAGAAAATAAGAAATTCAATATAATGATAAAACCGAAATAATCGATTTTAGCATTGATTTATTGACAAATTTCTTTTGAAAAATATGTTCCTAACCATTTAATTAGATTACTGTATAATTTTTACTTTGATTTTCGTTGTCGTTATTTAAGAATTAAAAAAAAAACTAGTTCTGAAAACGTATCCAACCCCAAAGTATGAGTTTTGAACGTCGAATTTGCGCTCAAACTCAGGATTAACATATCTTGAAAAATTTAATATGTCTCAAATGAATCCGAAAGAAGTTTTCCACAACACTGCATACTCAGTTCATCCTTACATAGCCGGTCATTCCCTTTAATCTAAAACCTTTCAAGCTAAAAGCTACACGCCACTCTACACTGTTATACTAGACTGTTTCTCAGCACAGCTACAGAAAACTAAACACTATTACCCCTACTTATCATAAATGCAAGATGCTTTACTTACATATTACATTGCAAGCTGCTATACTAACCTTTACGCTTGCAGCCTGTCACGACTACAAGCTGTTAAACTAACATATGAGTATGTTCCCCCCTAACAGCTGCTAAACTTACATATTACCCTGTTTCCTGTCATAAATAACAATTGCAAGTTGCTAAATGTTTCCTCCAATAGCTTGAATACAAACCTATTAGCCTGTTTCCTGCCACACCTGCAAGTTGTTAAGCTATCCTATTAGTATGTTTCCCCCTACCAGCTGCTTCACTAACCTATTAGCCTGTTTCCTGCCACAACTGCAAGCTGCTATATATTGAACTCCACTTGAGTGGGGTAGACAAGGAACAAGCTTCTTTATCAATCTTTCTCCAAATTTCTCCTCCTAGAAAAAATAAACAATAAATTAAGGAAAGATAAAACAATGAAAAAAACACGAAATCAATATTCTCTCAGAAAGAAATCAAAAAGCAAGAGAATCGATCTAGTGAACCGACAACAAGAACAATAAGAAGGAGCTACCTGTAGTGGTTCCTGTCCAGGAAGAACATGTTTCCTAAAAATGCATTCAACTTATCATTTATCTAAAACAAAGATAA
>NW_019399653.1:0-1134 GCF_000591075.1 Eurytemora carolleeae
AGAAGGAAGTTATTTGGTTAAGAGATAACCCCCTGTATCCAGTATCCTGTATCCTAGAAGGAAGTTATTTGGTTAAGAGATAACCCATAGTAATCAATAACTATCCACATTAAAACAGTGGATCATCATTTTATTTTATTTTGTCAAAAAAGTAAATTTTAATAATTCCATGTCTGTTATTAAGAGAACAGTGGAAATGCATTTATTTTCAAATAATTTTTATTTATACAATTCCACGTTCACTTGAATGGTACAGGCACAGTGGAACTACATTTAATTTTTTGAGCAGAACTTCATTTTAAATTCCACGTCCAATTTAATGGAACAGTGGAACCACATTTTATCTTAGTTTAATTTTAAATAATTCCAAGTCCTCTTGAATGGAACAGTGGAAAAACCACGTCCATCTTAATGGAACAGTGGACAGAGAAACCCACTGAAAATTAGTGGGTTTTATTGACCTATAATTAGGCGTTTTCCTTTTTATGCAAGGAAAACCATGAAATTAAACAACACCTTAATTTCAGAAATGATGTGGACCAGAGCCAGACTTAGGACCTCAAATGGTAAGTAATATTATCTGTTGTATGTAAGGTTTTTAAGAGATTGACTTTGAACTTATTTTTAAATGCTCCTTATTATTAAAGAAATATATACCCCCCTCCCACACACGAATTTTATATGCATCATCAACTATTTTTAATTTTATATATTTTTTATTTTAAACAGCTCCTAATTTATTTACAAAAGTACCTTAGAAAAAAAAATAGCTTAAATACAGGGGACAAAATTTTGTGGATTTTCTTAGAGATAAATTCTGGGAGGGATAGGATGGTAGGAATGGGTAGGCATAGATGATAAGAGAAGAGAGGGATGGGAAAAGATTGTAAGGGTAGAATTTGGGTGGAAAGGGAGGGATGGGATGGGAAGGATGGAAGATGTGAAGGGAGGAATGGGAGTAGAAGGGAGGAATGGGAGTAGAAGGGAGGGATGGAAAGTATGTGATTGGAAGGGAGGGATGGGTCGCGTGAAATCGTTTTTCAGGGACAAAAGCGGCATTTTTCCTTTGAAGATAGGACATATAATATTCTGGACATTGTCTGTCCCGAATATTCCGGACATCTGGACAATGCT
>NW_019399654.1:0-1134 GCF_000591075.1 Eurytemora carolleeae
AGTATGCAGTCTTTTGATTTATATGTCATCTAGGAATTTTGAGTAAATTCTTCATTTAAATAAATGCGAAATCGAGTGCATTTTTAGGTCTAAATAAGCTTTCTCTGTGTTTTCAAAGCATTATTTTGAAACATTTATGACAGGATCCCCAAATTTATGAATTTTCTTTAGTCCTAAGGCTTGTTTTAGCTAAAAAAAATCAAAGCCTTTTGTGAACTATATTACTATTAATAGTAGTGAATTCGGTAAAAATCACGAAAAAAATGTTGGTATGTTAATATAGACTTAAGGTTTTGATTTTCTGCTGTAATATGACTGAGAGCTGTTCAAGAAAAGTCACAAAATTTGGTGACCTTTAATTTATGGTAAAAAAATATCTTTAAAAACACAAGAAAGCAGATTAAAGCCTTAAGTGATGATTAGATATACAAATGCAGTTGATAAAGAGATTTATAAAAAAAAATGGATTGCTTAAAATTCCTATGGTGGCATTTTTGAAAGTTGAGTGAATTATTATCTTGGTAGACTTCATATAAATAATTTCCAATGAAAAAGTTGAGGTTTTTTGCAGTGCTTAGGATCTGAATCCGTTGTATCCTCAACATTCCGACTTCCTTGATCCGGATCCGCATAAATATGCGGATGCACAGATCCGGATCCGAGGGCAAATAACCAAAGACTGCAAAATATTTTGCTTTCAAGACTATTTGAACTGATGAAAAAATAAAAATGTCCTCATCTCTGATGGATTTTCAATTTGTTGCTTAAAGATTTGTTAAAAAAGAAAGAAAAAAAACAAAATTATTTCTTTGTAAAAAAAAACTCAGTAAATCTTAAATACATCTTCTTGACCTGGATCCAGATCCGGATCCATTTTTTTCTAGTGTGGATCCAGGATCTTTCTCCGAAAATGGAACCGAAGCACTGTTCAGGCATTTATTCACTTTGGCTTTGACTTTAAACTTTATGGTTCGTTTTCAGTTGTGTGATCTCAAGTTGCCTTTATTACATTTTAGAAATACTTTTATTTTAATAGAAAATCCACGAAATTTTAGTTTTACTCCAAAAACGCGTCGTAAACCCTTTTTAGGCTGACGTATGGCTTAACCGAAATAGTTTTTTTTTGGGGGGGGG
>NW_019399655.1:0-1133 GCF_000591075.1 Eurytemora carolleeae
GATTAAAGAAAAGGGGTATTTTTGTTCACAATTTTTGATAATTCAAGTTTTTTACACATTCAAAATTGAAAATTAATTCTAATCCCCCCTCTTATTTTTATGTATGGGATTAATAATTGATAATTCCTTCGAATATTTTCCAATAGCAATTATATTGTTTAATTGCATTGTTTAATTGCATGCAATGCCCCTCTTCAAGAAGTATCAATAAATGTATTTGTTTAAGGGAACTGTTGGTCGTAATTTCCACAGATTCTTAATCTAAAGAGTTGTATGTTCGATTCACTATGGTTCCCTTAAAACCTTTAACTCTGATAAAGAATTAATTTGTTAACAATGTTTAACAATTTAAAAATGTATTATTTTCAACTGTTGTTCTTCTGCAGGTACTTTTGGACATTTTGGACATTTTTGAAATTTTAGACATTTTGGACATCCCTTCTTTTTTTAAATTGAGATCCAATTAAAGTTACAACGAGAGTGTCTTAAATCGATGGGTGAATTTTTGGAAACAAACAATTTGGTAACTAATAATTTGGTAACTTTACAACTTGGTAACTCATAATTTGATAACTCATAATTTGGTAACTTTACAATTTGGTCACTAACAATTTGGTAACCTGACAATTTAATAACTTTACAATTTGGTAGCTATTCAATTCGGTAACTAACAATTTGGTAACTTCAAAATTTGGTAACTTTACAATTTGGTAACTTCAAAATTTGGTAACTTTACAATTTGGTAACTAACAATTTGGTAACTAATAATTTGGTAACTAATAATTTGGTAACTAATAATTTGGTAACAAACAATTTGGTAACTCGACAATTTGGTAACTAATAATTAGGTAACCTCACAATTTGGTAACTAACAATTTTGTAACTAATAATTAGGTAACCTCACAATTTGGTTAGGTTAGGATAAGACGATTTCTGCGGCTAGAACAAGCTAGGGGTCCTAGCACTGCAGCCATATTCATCAAAACTAATACAATGATATCCGAAATGTGGGCTTAGGTTAGGTTAAGACAATTTCTAGGCCGAGTACTGCAGCTAGGACATGCTAAGGGGCCAAGCGCTGCGAATACAATAATATAAATCAACGAACAGTGATTGTGAAACGTAAGTTTAAA
>NW_019399656.1:0-1150 GCF_000591075.1 Eurytemora carolleeae
AATGGAAGGTCACCTGAAATTAAAGGTTTTTTCTTTGTCAAAAATAAAGGAATGGAGTTTTTGCTACACACTCTGATGTTCTAATCCCGATTTCGATTATAATGGGCCAACCAATCAAAACAACCAACTCTGGTTTGGTGGGTCTAAACTACAAAGTAAATTGTGATTTTTTATTTGTATTATCTCGTGCTTTGTAGTTGAATAAAAATATGAAATGATATCTTTGCCATTCAATGTCGTAGACCTTAATTATTTTAAATTATAAATTCTGTTAGATCAAATAATCTAAGGTTTTCGTCCTCAGGTTGAACAGATATAGGGATTAGAAAATTCGAGTTTGTTTATGAAATTAAATGTTTTACATTAAAAGATTTTCCTAAAAATTTTCACAAATATTTATTAACATTATTTGCAGCTTTGCAATTGTTTAAAGAATAAAGGAATTGAGTCTTTGTAACAAACTCTGATTTTCTAATACCTATATTTTTTCCACTTGATAGTGTAAACCTTTGATATTTCAAACTTAGATTTTTTCATCTAACAGAATTCATAGTTTGAAATATCTTAGGTCTACGGCACTGGATTACAAATATATAGGGGTTAGAAAACTGAAAATTAGTCAAGAGGGAGAGTAAAAGAAATGAGTCTTTGTCACAAACTCAAATTTTATAATCTCTATATTTTTGTAGCCGATGTTGTAGATCTTCATCCTCTTATAGTTTGAGAAAAAAAAATTTATCCTGTTACGTTATATACTATATATAAATTCAAAACCATTTTGCTCTTCCCAATAACTCTACAAAAAAAAGAAGTTTAAGTTTGGATTGCAATTTATTTTAGTTTGACATGAGCATAAGGGAATTCAGTTTTAGCCACAAATTCTAATGTTCTAATCCCTATATCTTTGCAAACTTATGGTGTAAACCTGTTATATTTCAAACTACAACGATTTGATCAAACAGAATTCATAGTTTGAAATATCTAAGATCTACGACATCGGGTCACAAAGCTGATATAGGGGTTAGAAAATCAGAGTTTGTTGCAAAAACTCAATTTCTTTACACTTTTGTTTAGATTAACTATTACTGCCTCCTGCCCTATGGACCTTCAATATTTCCCAATGGATTCTCAACTCTGCTATATAGAGATC
>NW_019399657.1:0-1289 GCF_000591075.1 Eurytemora carolleeae
TTTCCAGACCCTCATCCAGTTCTTATACACTGGAGATGAATCAGTTATTACAGGTCAGTTAAACCATCCTTCATTAGTTTCCAGACCCTCATCAAGTTCTTATACATTGGAGATGAGTCAGTTATTTATTGCTATTTATGTTCAGATATATCCTTTATTAATGATCTTATTGATCTTTATGTTCAGATGTATCCTCTATTATTGATCTTATTGATCTTTATGTTCTAATATATCCTTTATTAATGATCTTATTGATATTTATGTTCAGATATATCCTCTATTGATGATCTTATTGATCTTTATGTTCAGATATATCCTGTATTGATGATATGTTTGATCTGTATTATCTGGGAGACAAGTATGAGCTGCGTGGAGCCAGGAACCTGATCAAGGAAGTTGTCTCTAGCTTCAAGATCAACCAGGAGAACTGGATTCATGTACTCAAGGGAATCAAGAAGTACGAGAATACTTTCCTATTTGAAGATCTCTGTAATATACTTCAGGATCAAGTTCAAGGTTTTGAGATTCATTCAATTATATAATTTACTGAGTCTAAAACTAAAGAATGCGCGAAGTTTAAGTTTAAAAGTTCTATAAATTAATGAGTTGCTGCTTAAATATTAAACTTTCTCAATTTAACCTTGAATGGAAATTTGAATTTCCCGGTAAAAATCTCATCCAATCGAGAAAAGGATTTACGGAGAATATTACGTAACTATCCCTAATCAGCTGTTGTAGTTAATTTTAAAATTTTTACGTAACCGAAAAATAAACATATTTACAGTTACAACCATTTTTTGGGTTTACATGCAAAAATTAATTTATCTNTGATTGAATAATAGACAAATAGGGAAAATGCAGAATTTCAAGATTTTAACTCGTCGATTTCGGCGAGTTAATATTTAACCACAGGGTTAAATATTTAACCTCAAGGTTAAAGTTCAGGTTTAAATTAAGTCAAACATGAACTTAAAATTTAAGTCAAAACTTTTTGTTCTTTAGTTTTAGACTCTGGACCGTTACAGTTGATTTTATTAATATGCTAGAGGAATAGTTTTGCCAGAGCTGAAAACTTTAGAATGAGATATCCTTAATCCTAATTTTCAGCTTAGGGTATATTTTTGTTGTTAAAATGACACTTTGGCATTGAGCTTGGAACTACTAGTTGAACCTGGTTCAAATTAATCAATTATGAATTTATGTTATCTTTTTGTTTAGGGTATTTGAAGGGCTGTCCCTCTTCTGATGAATACCTGGATGATATTCAAGAATCTGATGACACAGATTTC
>NW_019399658.1:0-1137 GCF_000591075.1 Eurytemora carolleeae
GGCTCTAAATGCCACACAGGGACACAAGCGTAGCTTACTAATCTAGCTATTACTCTGGCTCTAAATGCCACACAGGCCCACAAGCGTAGCTTATCAATCTAGCTATAACTCAGACCCTAAATGCCACACAGGGAAACAAGCATAGCTGTAAAACAAGCTATTAATTCGGCTCTAAATGCCACACAGGGACACAAGCGTAGCTTATCAATCTAGCTATTACTCAGGCTCTAAATGTCACACTGGGAAACAAGCATAGCTATAAAACAAGCTATTAATTTGGCTCTAAATGCCACACAGGGACACAAGCGTAGCTTATCAATCTAGCTATTACTCAGGCTCTAAATGTCACACAGGGACACAAACGTAGCTATAAAACTAGCTATTAATTCGGCTCTAAATGCCACACAGGGACACAAGCGTAGCTTATCAATCTAGCTATTACTCTGGCTCTCACAAGCGTAGCTATGAAACTAGCTAATAATTCGGCTCTAAATGCCACACAGGGACACAAGCATAGCTATGAACAAGCTATTACTTTGTCTCTAAATGTCTCACAGGGACACAAGCATCTATCAAGCACTTAATGGATCTCTAACCTAAACGTGGTATGATCTCAACCTGAATACTCAACAGGGTAAAATTACACTACACTGTAATCAAAGCAGAGTTCTGATTCTAAGAGATCTTATTAACCAAATCTATATGTTACATGTTAAGTTCCAATATGTATTCACAATATTACGCAGGTATATAATATAGTCACAATAGGTAGCTAGTCAGGTCGTATTACAAGTTTTACGTAGTTAAGGATTAACGCAGTTAGATCCTCAGACAATGTACAACGTAGTTTATATAGGTATGTTCAAACTGCATTTATTACAGGGGTACAAAATGGTCCGTTTGTGAGGTCAAATCAAAGACCAAGGCGTTGCGACACTTTAAAGTCGGCCAAGTTTTGAACATTTCCAAATCATTTATGTGACAAACAGTTTCAACCTGTTAAATGTAAAGGACATTAAATAAAACAGTAAACATAAAGAAAAGAAAGAATACATAAAACTACAATAATTTCACTGTTATCTGAAGCACTTTTGTCTAAAGAAACTGAGTTTTTGCCCCAAACTTTAATTTTTAAAA
>NW_019399659.1:0-1133 GCF_000591075.1 Eurytemora carolleeae
CGAAGCTTTCTATCAAACAAGCTATTACTCATATATTTAAGATATACGTCATTTATCACATGATTAAGCTAATCATGCTACATATTCATGTAGAACGCAGTTCAAATGAATAAATAGGTTTTTACGTACAAACATCGATCATTAATAATGTACAACATAATACAAATTTACAGAATATTGTATTACGTATTACATGAAATTTATTACAAATGGATATTTATTACATGTAGAGCCAGCCAGTGTCAATAAGCAGATGTTTATAATAGGTATCGTAGTAAAGTTACTCACTTCTAAACTAGAGAAATAAAAATAAGTAGAGCTAGCCAGTGTCAATATGAAGATATTTATCATCCTAAGGTTCAGCTGACAAATAAAAGGGATGATTAGATTTAAGATGTTTGCAATCAGAAGGAACCCAAGAAAATTGCTAGCCTGAAAATTTTTTGAATGAAAGTCTTTGGTTAAACTATTCTTTAAATGCCTTTAACAGGATTGTAAACAAAAACCTCATTAATTAATGTTTATATGAAAGAAAAACTAAGTTTCATGATTTTCTCATATTTATATATAATTTCATTAGTAAGTGTGTTCTCTCTTTTTCAAGGTTTAATCGGTTTTTATTTTTCTACATAGGTTAAATTCAGTTTTTTTAAATTCTTTGCTTGCTTTTAGCTTTTTCCCATTTCCATATATAAAATACATTCTCCATTTTATTTAAGCTTCGTCGACAGCATAATTTCTCCGATTGTATCAAACCTTGATATATCAAACCTTATTCAGGTAAATAAAGTTTTAGAAATGTAAGTAAACTTAAAAGTAAACTTACTGAGGATTAACAGATGTTTTTAAGGCTGTGAAGAACAGGATTTACACACGGATGGAAGGATTCACTGGCATGAAGAAATTGATAATGGGAGAGGGGTCTCATGGATATCTTGCAGACTTTTACAAGTAACTTAAATCTGTTGATTTTCACAAGTAATTTAAATCTCTTTTATTACTTTTTTCATAATTTTCAGGCAGCATTTTCTCACTGGCGTTGGTGGAATGAACAGACTTACTTATTTCTCACTCCAATGTGATTGTTTTGATGAACTTGTGGAGCTTCTGGGTAAAAACTGCTCAACAACTTT
>NW_019399660.1:0-1132 GCF_000591075.1 Eurytemora carolleeae
AAATTTAGGTCTACATAAATTAATGTAGCATGTAGTGATAACCAGAAAACTCTGAACTAAGCAGACGACTTTTAGAATCAAGTTATGAATACTTTGGCTGCTCAGGGTAAAAATTTATCCTACCTTTTATTGAAAGTCTTTAAAAAGGGTATTTTAAAATCAAAAATTGAAAAAGAGGCTTTGCTACTCATTTTTTAATGCCTTTGTTCAGATATTTGTAGGGAAAAAATCGCGTATTTCAGTCCAAGCAGTATGTGCCGATTATATAGTTTTGATTAGCATAACTGACGACATTTATACGATAAACATTGTTAGTAAATGTAAACAATAAATATTTTTTTTAGCTAGATACATTAACGTTTTATTTGAGTTCAGATATCTCAATATTTTGATTATTTTTATGTATCTAGCAAAAAAAAAACATTTATTGTTTACATTTACTAATAATGTTTATTGTATAAACTTAATAAAACAAATGTCGTTAGTTATGCGAATCAAAACTATATAATCGGCACAGGATTCTTGGACTGAAATTTGCGATTTTTCCCCTGCAAGTATCTGAACAAAGACAATAAAAAAGGGCATCAGAGCATTTTTTTCAATTTTCGGTTTTAATGTACCCTATTATTAAAAGGTCAGATAAATTTTTACATTTTACTCCAAAATCCTGAGACCAACTCCAAAATCCTAGGAGCACTCCTAAACCCAGGGAGCAACTCCAAAACTATGAACTATGACTAAGTTATAGAGTTGTCTAGATTTCAATGAAAGATTGTTATACACATTTTTAGCTTAGACGTTAAGAGTATAGAAGTTGGGTTACAAAATTAAGATGACAATATTTTCAAAAATCTAATAGTTTTTCAATGAAAATAAAAATCTGCAATGTTTTGGTGCTAAGCAAAGCAGGATGTTAAGTTTCAAAATTATCTCAAAGGGATAATTACGTATCATAACATTCCGCTGCAGTAATATTGGTCAAAAAGCTGTAAGATTCCTTGTACTTCTATAGCTGATGGCATATGTATATATATGCATTTTATATATTAAAACTTCTGTGTCTGTTAATCTTTAGATTTTTTTTAGAAATTAATAATGATTTGAATTACCGAGATTGTCCAACTTCTTGATG
>NW_019399661.1:0-1151 GCF_000591075.1 Eurytemora carolleeae
AAAATCTTCTTCAATCAAAAAACATAAACATGTTCCCAGTTTGAAGGGAATTATAAATATAAAGTATAGACGTCTCATCCCTGTACTATAGCTTGGGAACCCAGCTCTAGATGGAAACTAAACTTTACATTTGAAATTCAACCAACTCAATATAGAATCTTTTAACCAATGCAAGCTAAGAACATTTCCATTTTCTACAAAAGGTTGAGGCAAATGGTCCAGGGGTTCTTGAGTTATGATCGGACATATACATTATATAATAAACCGAAAGACAAACAGGGATTACTACTTTATATAAATAGATTGGTGGTAGAAATAATCTTTTTATCAGTCTTGTTGCTGACTATTCGGCCAAAAATATACCTTTGAATAAAAGAGTAGATTTTTGCATGAACCACGTGAATTTAACAGTGTTGTCAATATTTCAGAAAACTGTGACTTTCCATTACAATTTAACCCCTTTTGCATAATGTTATAGCCTTTTATCTTACATATTTTTTGTTGGCATATACATTTTGAATGAAAAAGTATAAAATAAACAAATCTGTAAGTCTAAAGACTGTTGAGTTATAGACGAAAACACGTTTGATTTCAAATAAAAGAAACCNATTTCTAACAGAAGGAAACCATTTCTTTACAAACAAGAAGATTTCAGATCATCGAAAAGGCTTCATGCAGTTTTGCATGAAGAGAATATCCTATTCTCTTTGGGAACCGGGCAACCCCATTTATCATCCAAACTTTCATAAATTTGCAAATTTTCTTCCTTCCTGTCTAACCTATCGTTAATATTAAAGCTTGCAAAATAAACCGATCGAAATGGCTAAAACTTTAAGCGTGCTTAAAATATTACAGAATGTACATATTTTTAAAATTTTAACATAAGACTACAGTATTACATTACTGCATGATTTATAGGACACCCTGTATATATCATACTACTACATGATTTATAGGACGCCCTGTATAAATTATACCACTGCAAGTGTTTTGTTTAACATCAATCAATCTATTTCAGCTCTTCCCTTCCTATACAATGTTTCATCATGTGCATATGGATTTCTTAGATTTCACTTCTAGAACCGATATTCTTTCATTCATTTGTTCATTCTTTCATTCATTTATTCATCCTTTCATTCATTTATTCATTC
>NW_019399662.1:0-1134 GCF_000591075.1 Eurytemora carolleeae
TAGTTTATGAATTTGAAATTAGATTTTAAGTAGCTGATCCATAAAATTAAGAAATTTGAATATATCATGCAAAGGCTAAATTTGAACAATCGTCTGTATACGCAACATCCCCTCTACTGAACTTCTGACCTAGTATACCTTTCCGACCTACTGCAATATCGAACCTACGCCAGCTGTTTATTTTTGTATCATTTGCGGGTTAGGTTAGGTTAAGACAATTTCTGGGCCGAGCGCTGCGGTTAGGACAGGCTAGGGGGCCGGGCGCTGCGGCCACAAGTCAATTTGGCAGCTGTAAAAGCACGTGCTAGTTTGTCGGATGTGTAAGTGTAGTAGCTGATTTGTCGTAGGTCAGAAGTGAAGTATAACGGATTTGCGTAGGTCGAAAAATACCCGAACGAATATTGTTATACGGTGGTAGGCGATTATAGCAATATAATGAAGACGACTGTTTTATTTAAGTTTTAATTGATAACAAGATTAACAAGGGTTAAGATCTAGGCTAGGGTGGAGTGAAGCCTCTGAAAAAGGAGTTAGTTGTTAACCAACCCGTTCGATGAGAGGAGGAAGAATATCCTGAGCATCTATCTTCCTCTGATTATTATTCTTTTCATCGATCGTATAGTATATTTTTAGTTTATTCGTGTTTGTATAAAAATAATAATAATAAATTGTAAAACCGTCTCGCTGAATATTTGATAACTTGAGTTGTTGTATTGAATTTTTAGCATAAACATTATTAGAATCAAAAGTCGTCTTCATTATATTGATGTTTTCGCCTACCACCGTAGACAAAAAATACGGCAGCCAAGAAGGCCTGGAACACAAAAATCCTATTAATCATAATTATATCTGTGTAACTTACTTTTAAAGAACAATTTATGAATTTAAAATAAATGGGTGACATGTTTATTCCTTAGTCAGTCGTGGGTAAGGGAGGTAAAGTCATGTTATAACCCAGAAAGTTTTTTACTGGTCCAAGAGTAAATAAAATGTCCATGGGTTTAGCTTTAAATATTGCTTACTAGCTGAAGGAGCTGAAGAGCCCGGCGTTACCCGTGGACAAAAATATTTTTGATTTTTTTAGCCTATAACACCCCCTGGCCACCCCATGCGTGTCCACAAAAAATTTCAACC
>NW_019399663.1:0-1138 GCF_000591075.1 Eurytemora carolleeae
AAATATGAATATGAAAAATCCGTATATGACGTCACTAAAGAAGACAGTTTGCGGTTGCTCAGGCTTTATTTGTATATTCGATTATAACTCAAGAACCCCTTGACCGATTTGCCTCAAATTGTAATTGGGGAACTTGGGAGAACCACGGGAATGTTCTTAGTTTGATTTTGAGATTCTAAGTTGAGTGGATCTACTTTTATGGGTAAAATAGATTAAATCGTAATTTACGACCAAGCGCGCATTAACGGTGGTTCTAACTAAAAGTACCCTGGGCAACGCTGGGTTCTCAAGCTATAACTTTGGAATATAAGCTTTGGGATTTTAGAAATTAGAAATGTGTCTTAAAAAGAAAATTTCCATTTATCACAAATCTTAGAAAATTAGCCATTTGGGAATCTTAGTCAAAATTATTAATGTCTTGTGTTTACAATGTGTCCAAGCCACTTCTTTATTGCTGAAATCCATTGTGTAATGTTCTTCAAGCCTTTGAGGATATTGATTGATGATGAGGATGTTGATTATTAACTTGTGATTTTAGCATCTGTCTAAGGATGGGCATCACTTTGTGATTTGATTTTAAACATTCAAGGTTTTTACTTTAGAGAGGTTCGATAAAAATCTGCTTTTTTAAGCTTGCTGTAGTTACAATTATAATTGTTCTATTATTAGGAATAAGCTAAATTTCTAACCAGAATGATTTTCAAAACAATTGACAAGATCCAAATACTCTCTATATAAAGATGCGGTTATAGTAAAATCTAAAATTCTACGTACCTTGTTTGGTCTAATAAAGATTGTTAACAAATGTCGTCTTCTATAATGAATAAAAGGCAAGTTTTGTTTGCTTGGAAGCTTCATTCCATTTAATGATTCTTACTTTTTAATCCTAATCCCAATAATTTTGTAATTAACCCTTCAATTGACGAGTTAATGAGTTAGATATGCATACATTTATGCAAAATTATTTCTTTGCTTATGATAAAACAAAAGACGACATCTATATATAAATTTGGCTTGTCTGTCTGTTTGTTTGTTTGTATGCCCGATTATAACTCAAGAACCCCTTGACCGATTTGCCTCAAATTGTAATTGGGGAACTTGGGAGAACCACGGGAATGTTCTTAGTTTGATTTTGAGA
>NW_019399664.1:0-1128 GCF_000591075.1 Eurytemora carolleeae
GAGAGAGATTAATAACCTAGAAACTTACTGTTAGATCGTTGAGAGAGATTAATATCCTAGAAACTTACTGTTAGATCGTTGAGGGAGATTAATATCCTCGAAAATTCATTTTTCTCCTCGTCCAGCCAACTTGTCAGTGTCAATACATCTTCTTAATATTCATCAATCAATCAATCAATCACTCAACAAAGCACTCGATCAATCAATCAACCAACCAACTAATATTTTGTTGGTTTAGCTTCAAATTTCTATCAACCAGACAATTAAATAATCTTGTCAATACATCTTCTTAATATTCATCAATCAATCAATCAATCGATCACTCAACAAAGCACTCGATCAATCAATCAACCAACCAATTAATATTCTGTTGGTTTAGCTTCAAATTTCTATCAACCAGACAATTAAATAATCTTGCCAACACTTCCACATAACCCAAAATAAAGATTATCATTAATCCTAAGATCTGCAAGCTATTAATTCATCCGTCAGTTTTATAATACAGAATTTCTACCTTCGTCCCTAGAGTCCTTAAGCATGTCAATGAATGCCTGGAGTAGGTTGGATACAGCATCACAGTTCTCTATCAAGTGTAGAGAGAGGGACGGTACTACAGGGTACAAGACAATAAGTCAATCAATCAATCAATCAATCATGTTTTGGAGTAGATTACGAACAACATCACAGTGCTCTTATCAGGAAAAGCGAGAGAGAGGGATTTACAGGGTACAATTAGTCAATCAACCAATCAATTAATCACTCACGCAATAATTTAACTTTCAAGTAAATTTACACTAAGAGACAGAGATAAGTATAAAGCCAAATCTAGAGTCGAAAAGTTGAATTATCAGAGATTTTGTAGATCAGGCACATCTGATTTGATAAAATAGAACTGAAATTTCACTGAAAATGTGTGTGATGAAAGGCCCAGTGACGTAATTTCAAGTGACCCCGCATGCAAGGATTGCAATGCCCGATTTACAACGGTACCCTTAAAAGCTTTTTCTAATCAAGTATCAATTAGATATCCATGTTTTTGTTTCTTTAAGCTGTTTATTTTCATTTTAAGTTTCCTTGCTTATAAGAAGCAAAGAAACTCACAAAACGAACACTTTTTGAGTCAGAAAA
>NW_019399665.1:0-1127 GCF_000591075.1 Eurytemora carolleeae
GATCAGAAGGACATTGTTTTGATCAAGGGACACTGTTTCGATCAGGTAGAGATTGATTTAGAGATCGATTTGTTCAGGTAGGCATTAATTTGATCATTTAGACATTGATTTTATCAGGTAGACATTCATTTGAGCAGGTGGATGTTAAATTGATCAGGTAGACTTTTATTTTATCAAATAAACAATGATTTGATCAGGTAAACATTAATTTGATCAGTTAGACATTGATTTTACCCAGTAAAAATATTGATTTTACCCAGTAAAAATATTGATTTTACCCAGTAAAAATTGCTTTTATCAGGTAAACATTCATTTGAGCAGGTAGACATTGATATGATTAGGTAGACTTTGTTTTTATCAAGTAAACATTGATTTTTTCAGGTAGACATTCATTTGATCAGTTTGTTTCGCATCTGTCGTTGCCCTGGGTTATACAAAAATCTAGTACCGTGCCGTATTTCGTTGAGCCGAACCGTAAGCTTCTCTACTCTCGTCCCTTCTCATGATGAATCAAAAACACAGGAAAGGCTTCAAGTTTTATTTTGGATCGGAACTTCAGTCTAACAAAAAATAAAACTTTTCAGACCACAGAAATGCTTTGACGAGTATAATACAAACATTTTCCATCAAAAACATAGACATTACACTCATCAGGCGTTAAAAACTGCAAGCAAGCCAAATAATCATAATATACGATACAAAACACAAAAAAGAATACTTAAATAATTTATAAGCATAATTAGCACAGTAGTCCGCCGACACTAGCACGATAATTAGCACGAAAACATTCTATAATTAACTAAATCCGTGAATACATTTTTAACACATATAGGTAACTGCAAAAACACGAGTTCGTCGCGTCTGCGCAGTACACAACAATTGCTGGTAAAAACAGGTTATTTGTCTCCAACTCTTTCTTAGAAACAATCATACAGAACAGGGATAAATAGTTCCTCCCTGTAAAAAACAGGGATACTTCATAGACTCCTACTACGCAGCGTGTGCTAGCGTAACACAGTTAGACATTGGTTTTACTAGGTAAACATTTATTTGTTCATGTAGGCATTCATTTGATTAGGTAAACATTGATTTTATCATGTAAACATTGATTTTATCATGTAAACATT
>NW_019399666.1:0-1128 GCF_000591075.1 Eurytemora carolleeae
CAGTTGTGAATTAGACAGCCCTCTAATGATTAGATTTAAATATGAAATTGCGTTTTTGGTTTTTGCAGAAAAAAAATATTTCCATCGTAAATTAAAGGTTATAACACAGATGACACTTTATAATATGTAAAAAAAGTTTCCAAAAATTATGTTTAAATGTTGAAATTAAATCCAACCTGTAAATATATGATAGTTTATCATTTTTCACGGCATTTGCGTAAACATGTATTTTGTGCGTCAGGGCTGTGTACGCAACTGAACAGCTGAGAGGATGAAGATGCGTAAATGCGTATACTTTTACTTTGTGTAATATCTGGATAATATGACACGCCTCAAATTTCTTCAAAATGTAAACAATCATTTTTAATTGTTGAATCTCTTTCAAAAATAGAAATCTGAATTCAAGACATGAAAATATCTGAAAATCTGAAAAGTTGAAAGACGACATTCAAAAGCGTTTATTACAATTTTACAACTATTATTATTATTAAAGTTTATTTCGCACACAAAAAATGGTAAACGATAAATTAAACGAGGAACATAAGTAAATATAGAATATCAATTGTTAGTCAGTACATAAAAAAACAAATTATATCATTAAATTCATGATAGTTAAAATCGTTTACAGAGAAATTGTTTAATCTTAGATCTAGCAGTTGATAAATATACTTTCAAATTCTGATCATCTGGTAACTTTGAAAATGTTAAATTTTGTTTAATAAAATTTTCAGACAAATTGTCCAATAACACATTACAATCATCTGCAATTGTATTCAGATTTTTACATAAAACTGTAAACAATTTTTGAAATCTGAACATAATTCTAAATTTCTTCGTCATTTTTGATGAAATGACAAACATTTTGGAAATCAATACTTTAGCGTCATGACGGCTGAACCGATCGGGCCAAAATTTTATGTGGGACCTCACGTGACCCCAAGGAAGGTTTATATATGAATGATCAAAATTCAAAAAGATTGTGTTTAAAAGTTTTTTATTTTGTAAAATTTGAAAATACGCGAAAAAAAAATCATAAAAACCGCAAACTTTTTTTGTTTCTGTTTTATACTGTACAAAGAGAAGATGCTCACAGATAAAGCCACAATTGAAAATTGAAATAAAATATGG
>NW_019399667.1:0-1128 GCF_000591075.1 Eurytemora carolleeae
TGCTATTTTAGCCATAACCAGATCGGACTAAATGCTATTTTAGCCATAACCAGATCGGACTGATTGCTATTTATGCCATAACCAGATCGGACTAATTGCTATTTAAGCCATAAACAGATCGGACTAATTGCTATTTAAGCCATAACCAGATCGGGCTAATCGCTATTTAAGCCATAACCAGATCGGACTAATTGCTATTTAAGACATAACCAGATCGGACTAATTGCTATTTAAGCCATAACCAGATCGGACTAATTGCTATTTTAGTCATAACCAGATCGGACTAATTGCTATTTAAGCCATAACCAGATCGGACTAATTGCTATTTTAGCCATAACCAGATCGGACTAATTGCTATTTAAGCCATAACCAGATCGGACTAATCGCTATTCAAGTCATAACCAGATCAGACTAATTGCTATTTAAGCCATAACCAGATCGGACTAATCGCTATTCAAGCCATAACCAGATCGGACTAATCGCTATTCAAGCCATAAACAGATCAGACTAATTGCTATTTAAGCCATAAACAGATCAGACTAATTGCTATTTAAGCCATAACCAGATCGGACTAATCGCTATTCAAACCATAACCAGATCAGACTAATTGCTATTTTTGGCCATAACCAGAAAAGGCACTAATACCTAATTGAACCGCATTCGTAAATCAACCCTCATGAGGATGCAAAATTATGAAGAAAGATTTATCTAATTTTTACACAAAGGAATTGAGTTGTTGCCACTAACTCTTATTTTCTAATCCCTGTTTCTTTGCAACCCGATATATTAGACCTTTGATATTTCAAACTATATATTCTGTAAGATAAAATAATCTAAGTTTGAAATATCAAAGATCTACACCATGAGTTTGCAACCATGAAGGGAAAAGAAAATTTGCGTTTGTGACAAAAATTCAATTCCTTTAGACAGTTTATTTATCAAAGTTTCCGGTTCCCAACCCTGAGCGGATACATAAATAATAAACATATTTTAAATCCTGAAATAAGCCATGGATCTTGTTTTATTGAAATAATAAAAAAAATAAACCGGGTCAAGAATATTTCTTGAAACCCTCCCTTTTCCCACGCGTGCTTCTGTCTTCCCCCTTCATTTCTTATCTCGAGTAAT
>NW_019399668.1:0-1141 GCF_000591075.1 Eurytemora carolleeae
GGTTTCCTCATATTTTTGATCCATTTCCGCTTTTTTCAAAAACTTTAAAAATCTCATTTTGTTGATCGGTTTCCTCAAATTATAGGTCCGTTTCCTCATATTTTTGATCCGTTTCCGCTTTTTTCAAAAACTTTAAAAATCATAATTTGTTGATCGGTTTCCTCAAATTTTAGGTCTGGTTCCTGAGACAGGTTACCATTCTGGTTCTGATCTAGCTTCTCAGTCGGACTATAAAATGTGAGGGTTAAAAATTTTTATTTATGCTCCACACAAAATATTTTTTTACTTTTTTCCCACATTTAAGTTTGTTTTATTGTAGAAAAAAATCCTTTTTCAAGTATTTTGGACTATGAAGTTAAAACGATTTACAGTATTACTGAGAATAGAGTCCCATTTTTTTACGTTACATAATTAGATAACATATCGGAGCGCAAGTTAAAATAATGCATGAAAGATGTGTCCTATATATACCTTATAGTAAACTCCACAAAAGTTTAGAGAATCGATTAATCTACAAAGTTGAAATATTAATTTATTCAATTGATCTTAACTTGTTTTAAAGACATAAATAGCAGTCTTAAGAAATAGTAAAATTTGTTGTAAAATTTGGGATCAAAATGAAGGCATGGAGACAGAATGACAAAGGCTTAAAGACAGTTTTAGGGGGCTCGGAAGGTATTGTGTGCATCAGGAGGCTCCGGAGGTCTCTCTTTTCACAAGTTTTTTATAAAGTTTGATCTAAACCCCAGAAAGGATCAAAAACTAAGCGAAATGAAAAGAAATTGCTAAAAAGTAATAGTAGATTTTTATGGTTATGAAAACAGTAGAAACTGATCAACAATAAAAGATTTTTGTAAAAATCAGAAATGGATCAAAAATATGAGGAAATGGACCATAAATTTGAGAAATTAGATCAACAAATTAGGATTTTTAAAGTTTTTGAAAAAAGCGGAAATGGATCAAAAATATGAGGAAACGGATCTAAAATTTGAGGAAACCGATCAAAAATATGAGGAAACATAGCAATTTAAAAGTTTTTGAAAAAAGAGGAAACGGATCAAAAAAATGAGGAAACGGACCAAAAATATTGGGAATCCCCTCAAAAATATTGGGAAATCCCTCTAAAATATTTGAATAAAAT
>NW_019399669.1:0-1127 GCF_000591075.1 Eurytemora carolleeae
TGACTGCAACAAACTCTACAATTTTAGACGAATTTTTTTTAGACCCTGCAAGTAGGGTTTCCATACGTAATAATGTTTTATTCAATTTCAGGAAATTTTCATCAAATTTTATCAAATATATATTGTCTTTAATACGCGATAACCAATTTTTTTTAAAGAGATAATTATAATTACGATTTAAATTCTTTAAATTTATTGAGTTGTGCATGAAAGAATTCTAATTGGTCTATATACAAGTATTAAATGAGCTGAAAGAACAAACTTTACAGCATCAGCTTAGAAAAACTAAAAAGTATGTGATCCAAATACATTTTTAAAATCCGAGTTTGTTCTTACTTGATAGAAACTAAAAGCTTTCCTCAAAATTTTAATATCTAATATTTCCTTCAATTTAAATGATACGAAGTTAAGGTAGATCACATTTTGGAAAGCTCTAATTAGTCGTTCAATCTTTTTTTGATGCACTTTATGTCATTTATCAATTATTCGGAAATCTAGGACGATATTCAAGTCGTCTCTCAATTCCCATGTTTACTTTGACACTCTGAATATTATAAAATAAACATATACTAGGGGGCCGTGAATATAAGATCAAAATTGATTTATCAGTAATACTTTTTGTGTTGATTGAATGTGTCATATATTGAAAAAACTGGAAAAAACCATGCAATTAAAAATTAGTCCATTTGAACACTTTTTTTGGATATATGTTTATTTGCACTAACGTTCAATTCCACTAATATTTACAGAAAAAAAATTAGTGCGATGAACAAATATTACTAATTCCAGATTACGTGATCATTTGTACTATATTTATTCCCATGGTGCGAAAATAAAATATTCCTGGCGGGAAAATAAAATTTTAGTCCAATTGCACACAGAAACCCCGATTTTTGTTCATTTGCACTAATTAATTGTTAGATCGTACTAATTAAACCGCGGTTACTGCGCGGCTGACTATTAGTGCAAATTAGTACGTTAGTACGGACATTAGTGCAAACGATATAGCATCGAATAATACACTTTTTAATTCTTACAGGGTTCGGAGATTTTCCACAGGGTTCGGATACTGTTTCTGTAGGATTTCAGAAACCTTTCCATAGGGTTCATGGCCGCTTGGCCTTCCC